>NC_137615.1:28266167-28338667 GCF_963280865.1 Gymnoscopelus braueri
TTGGTCTTGGTCTAAATTGGGTTAAACATTTGCCCTTTTGCTTCAGTAGGTTCACCAAACTGTTTGACATTCTAGAGTGTAGACCCGGGGTCCTCAACTCAAGTTTGTTTACATTTATATAACCAATGGGGCATGAAATTGACTTGGATTGAAAACAACAATAATATTGTAATTATTTAAACTTCCACAGTGCTTTCCATCACAACATTGTTTATTTGAAACTTCCCAGTAAGATATAAACCTGGTGAGACCTCATGAGTGCCAGAGGACCAGTGTTGTAGAATCCTCTTTTCTAGTCTCTCTCTCTCTCTAGTCTCATCATGGTTCTAGTTCTGGATCAGTACCACTTATAACATTTTGGACCAGTAATCACTACTCACCACACTGCTCTCTCTTTACCAGTTTCTCAATCAGGTGCCACCCCCGGCTCCTCCTCTCCCACCTGTCTCTGGAACCTCCCCCTCCCAGAAGCTGACCAATGGGACTGCTGCGCCAGGTGTTCAGAGGACTGCCATTTCGGCGACAGTGAAGGTGAGTGACATCAGCCAAAACCAAACAATGGACATCATTCTAATTAGGAAGCTGAGGTTGATGATCACTGTCATTGTACTTCCTCTCTTCTCTCCAGTCCCAGCCCAAGACAAACTCTGACCGCTCAGCCCAAAGACCTAAAAAACCTAAAGACAGCAAGCCTAAGGTGAGCATTTCTTGTCAGTGTGACGATAGTTAGTATGAAGTGTACCTGTTGAATAGTGCCAGGGTGTCTGCATTTTATTGTATTTAAACTTAACAGAGACTTCACTAGTTTGGCTGCAAACGTAAAATGTTTATTCTAAAGAGTATACAAAATTACTAATGGTAAATAGCCCCGATGGGGCTCTAAAGCCCACCCCAAACATCACCTGATGACAAGGACCTGCTAAAGGCAGGAGAGAACCCTAGGGCAGGAAAGGGAACAAAAAATTACCAACTTAATAGATAAAGACATGACTTTATACAGTACTGTATGGAGGAAACTCACACTCTCTGTCTGGTAGCACTATATGACTTGCAAGGCTTGCTGGTATTGGAGCAACCATTTTATAGGACAGCTATAAGCGGTGATATGGCTATCAAAATGTACGAATTACAGTATTGGAGCTACCTGCAATCTGGATGAATGTCACATAAAATGTCTCTGAACATTACAAATGCTGTGACCAATTCACAGATACCCAGGTGACGTGCAGGCGAGGATCAGAGAAGTGTAACATGTCAGAAAATATATCATTGCCTATCACAATTTTTTTAAATCATATTCAGAGTAGGCAGTAGCAGACAGTGAAGCCGAATTAATATAGGATTTGAGATCGAATGTGGGGAGACAGTGACACTGGGCGACATGAATGGTTTACCAGAGGGAGGAGCTGGCTGAGCTATTGTCAGATACTGGGATAGTAGGAGAATCAGGCTCAGGTACCCGGGCTGAGCCTTCAAGCTGCTGCAGATGGGAGTCCATGTCCGACAGGGTTGACACGGGTGGTCGTCACAGCGAGGAGGAGGGCAGCGGTGCTGCAGTAGGGTTGTCACGGGTGCTCGAACACGGGGGCAGTTGAGATTTCCTGGTGCAAACTTCCTCGGGCATAAGAAGTAGTAGGTTGGTCAGGTGCTGAAGAAAGATGCTCTCCTGAAGAATCACATCCTCTTTGTACTGGACTGTACTTCTTATAATAATAAACTTTATTCATAAGGCGCTTTTCGAAAACAGTGTTACAAAGTGCATTACAATGCCAAGATAAAAACCATCCATAAGGATAAACAGCAACAGTCAATTAAAATTCACAGATAAAATAAAACCAAAACATATACATAAACGTACATACACACACGCATATTGGAAAGTAACACAATTGAGACAACCAAATGTGCAAGGCAAGGGTACTAAAATCTAAGGAAAGGCCTTGGTATACAAATACGTTTTCTGGAGCGATTTAAAAGATGATGACTTATATCTTCTCTTGGATCTAGCCTTGCCCTTCCCTTTTCCTCACTGAGACTGTTGGAAGCCCGCAACTTGATCTTTTGTTACTTGATCATATGAAGTGATGAGTAGATCCACCATTGGGATGGGAAAAATGTGGGTCTGGCGAAACACAGAGCTCTGCTGCTCTCTCTCCTTGTATATGTTGGATAAAGTCGTGCCAGATTGTATGAGAATGATTAGGGGTGAATGAATTGAATGGGATGAGAGAGTTCAGTCTTCTACCATAAACTCACTGCTTATTATGTTATATGTTGCGTTGTGATGTATTGTGTTGTGTTGCACAGCATGGTGTGTATGTCGTACCCTGCCGTGCCATGTACCACATCTATCTATTGTGTTGTCTGTATAGATAAAGAAGTTGAAGTACCACCAGTACATACCTCCAGACCAGAAGGGGGATAAGGAGCCTCCTCCCCCGTTGGACTCCTCATATGCTAAGATCCTTCAACAACAGCAGCTCTTCCTGCAGCTCCAGATCCTCAACCAGCAAAAGCAGCACTACAACTACCACACCATCCTGCCTGCACCATCCAAGTGAGTCTCTCACTTAAACTTTGACTGACCAGTCAAAAGTCTGTGTCAAACCCCAGAAAGGGGTCAAATGCGGGAGAATCCAAGGGGAAATGTATGACGTGTTTATGTGTTGTCTGTAGAGCATCTGGTTTGTTTGGGTGTGTTTTGCAGTGTGTGTGTGTGTGTGTGTGTGTGTGTGTGTGTGTGTGTGTGTGTGTGGGTGTGTGTGTGTGTGTGTGTGTGTGTGTGTGTGTGTGTGTGTGTGTGTGTGTGTGTGTGTGTGTGTGTGTGTGTGTGTGTGTGTGTGTGTGTGTGTGTGTGTGTGTGTGTGTGTGTGTGTGTGTGTGGTCCTCTCTGTAAGTGTCTATTGAGTGTCAGCAAGCAGCACACAACTCGTTTCTCCTCACCAAAGTCAAAGAATTATTAGTCAATATTTTCCCCCGGGGGCCATGCAGTGTGGAGGCAGTGTTATTACAGCTAGTCAGAACTGCAAGTCTCAGCTGTCTTCTGTTTCCACTTCACTTTGGTGAGAAAGGTCTGTCATGAAGCAAACATGAAGAGACTAAACAGAATGCACAAAACAAATACGTCTCTGAAGCTGATAACATTTTAAAAGGGTGTTAACTAGAAAAGTGTGCTGTATCTGACAGATGTGTCTTTGATCTCATGACTACAGACACAGACACACCGAATTGTGTGATCTGTAGGGATAGTAGGAAATCTGTGGGAATAGAAAATGTGTTTGGCAGAAATCGGCCTAATGGTGACGCTATAACAGGACGATTTGAAACATTTGGGGTGGAGGTTCTTCTTTGGCCTACTGGGAGTGTGGCCACAGCGGTGCTTGTGGCATTTCCCACAAACTTTGAAAGCCAATCATAGTGATTCGGAATGGAATCCGAAAAATCGGGCAGATACATCTTGATCACATGATATGGTGTACCAATTTGGGTGAGGTTTGGACAAAACCGGTAGGAGTAGTAGCAAAAAGTGTTTTGCAAAAAGAAAACGCAACATGGCAGAAAACTTGGGTTGAAATGTGTGTGGCTTATTTGGGGACTTGCGTAATGATCCAAGTAATCCAAGGGAAAATAATTTTGATTGTATGACCTACTGTTCCAGAGTTATAGGCCAAAATGTGAATCTGCCTGTTATAGCGCCACCATGAGGCCGTTATGAAAAATGTAGGGTGGCACTTCCTTGGCCTAGTGGGAATGTGCGTGCAAAGTTTCACAGCAAAAGTTCGTGATTTGAGGTATTTTGTTCAAAACGGGCCACTCCTGCAAACTTTGGGAGCCAATCTTAGCCAATCATGACGGAATATGAAAAATCAGACAGATCCGTCTTGATCACATGACTATAGAGATAGTGTGTACCGATTTGCGCGATTTTTGGACAAAATCTGCTGGAGTAATATCAACAAAAGTGTTTTGCCTCCTGGTGGCACTATAACAGGCCGATGTAGAGGTCGTCGGGTAAGCCCGACCCCCCGAATACCCGAGGGTTCGACTCGGCTCGGTCTCGGGTCCATTCTCAATAAGTGACTCCGGGTCTGGGTCAGAATCGGTACCGATTGTCTCGAGGCTCTGACAGTGAAATGACGGGTCCAATAAAACCTGAGTGGAACCGATTATTGCAAAGTGAAAGTAATTACTAGTGCAAAGTGCAAACAAAAATCTCGCCACAAGATGGCACTAAAGGATTGGAGCGTCACATTCTGATGCGTCAAAGGTGAAGGTTCAAGCCAAAAGTTAGAAGTCGGGGCAGTTATATCATTTTGTTGATTGTTGATATTAACGTAACGTGTTGGTTAATGGTTCACAATGGTAAAACAATAGATTTTTCATAGCGTGTTGTTACCGGAATGCTCTGCAAAGCACGATGGAAATTCCAAACCCGATTATAATGATAAACAAGGGTCCGACATCTCTCGTTACTGCTCGGGTCCGGACCTCAGATTTCTAATAATAGCTCGGGTCCAGTCGGCTCCAGGTTGATTAATTGCTTACACTTAATTATGCACTGTGTATGGTGGTGTACATGGCCACCTCTCGTTCATCTACCTTTCATTCTCTCATTCTCTCTCTCTTTCCCACAGATCCCAGACAGATCAGCAGCGACCTGCCTCATCCTCTTCCATCTCCACCTCTGACCCTTCCCCACCCAAGCCCACTACCGCCCCGTCCACAGCAACCTCCAATCAGAGCGCTCAGAGCCGCCAGAGCTCCGCCCCCACAGCAGGGACCAAACCGACCTCTCTGCCACCCAACCTGGATGAAATGAAGGTTGGTTGACCTTTGCAGTGGGCAGATCTGAAACAAAATTGCGTGGTTGGTTATCACCTTGATGTAACCCTGACTCTTTGGACTCTAGTTTGAGGACGGTATATTGGCGCGATTTCAGCTGATAACTACCCAGCAGTGTTCCTAAGTACTTTGAGCCTGAACCGTCATCATGGATGTGACGTTCCTGATATGAGGGAGTCAGCAATAGTCCCTTGACAGTGTTTAATTAACTAGGCCGATGCTCCTTGGGAACAATGGCCGTTGGGAACGCATGCCCCTCCGGTTTTGCAATATATCCATTGTAACCGTTGTCCAAGTATTTAGTAAGTAGTATGCAGTATCCCTTATCATAGTACTTGGAGGTCAGTCCTATGATGTTGTATTGATAACATCAGGGATCTCCATATATGGGCATGAAAGGGACACAGACAGAGATCTCCATATAATAATAATAATAATAGTAAAATAATAATAACTTGAATTTATGTAGCACCTTTCATGAAATGCAGGGACGCTTTACATGAACAATGTATGGGCATAAAAGGGACGCAGCAGACAGACAGAGTGACAGATACTTCCAGACAAGTTCACTCCATCGGGTCCTTGGCGATACACATACCGATACGCACACCAAGTTTCTCGCATGCACGCACACACACACACACACACACACACACACACACACACACACACACACACACACACACACACACACACACACACACACACACACACACACACACACACACACACACACACACACACACACACACACACACACACACACACACACACACACACACACACACACACACACACAACCCCCTCACTCACTCACTTACTCACTCACTCACTCACTCACTCACTCACTCACTCACTCACTCACTCACTCACTCACTCACTCACTCACTCACTCTCATTCACTCACTCACTGACTCACTCTCGTTCACTCACTCACTCACTCACTTATTCACTCTCACTCACACAGACTTTCTGCATTTATAGATAGATGACAGCTAGCAATTATTACTGTACATTCCTCTTCCCGTTTATTTGGAGAACCACGTTGACTGGATAGGACACACAGACCAAGTTGGCAACATAAAATGCAATAAAAGCCAGTGTTCTTATGGAGGGTTATTGTTTTTAATGAGGGCCACCTCTTTAATCCATTAGCACCAGCTGTACTGATGCTGCTACTGTGTGTCAAACTGTCAAACTTACAAATCCACCAATTGTGCTGCTGGCGTTAAACATTGAAGTGTACCACCCTCAAACAAGAGGCCTAAGTGACAACGTCACATTGCTGTCTTTGGTTTCCTTGTTTGATCTTAACAAACCTTTCACATATTGTTATTTAATCAGTATGGTGCAGACTACAGACTCTCTCTGCTGACTATACGCTGTTCAGTTTATATGAGGTAATTGGTGGAAAGGACTTGACTTTTGCAAGAAAAAAATAATAACACCACTACCAAAATGTTGACACTGAAAAATGGCTGGTGTGCTCAGACCTGACAGAGTGATGGATTACTCTGTCATTATGCCTCCCTATTCTCTCTTTTCCTCTCATCCTTTCAAATGTTCCTCTTATATTTATCCTCCTCTATTGTTGTCCATTTGTCTTGACATTCTCTGTTTTTAATCTTTCCACTTTCTCTCTCTCTCTCTCTCTTTCTCTCCTGTCAGGTGGCTGAGCTGAAGGCGGAGTTAAAGTTGCGCAGTTTGCCCGTGTCTGGCACCAAGAACAACCTCATCGAGAGACTCACGACCTACCAGGAGCTGAACGGAGGGGGAGGAGGTGCAGGAGGAGGAGGCGTTGGTATTTCCTCTCCAACAGCAGGGGGCGCCACAGGGCCAGGGGCTGGAGGCGTCTCCAAAACCCATGATAACAATAACAACACATCACAACAACACCATCAGCACCACACCTCTCTGGCTCTCCTGTCAGGTGACTGGAAACGGTTGTTTGAATGGATGACTAAGGCTTGGTTCATGGTTTAGAGTATAACTGCACAATAGTACGACAAAACGGAAACATGATGAGGTGGAATTTGGTTAATAGAATTTGGTGGAATTTGTTTTATAGAAACATCCCAGTTATTAATATTATTACACCATGCAGGTAACTAAGACACATTTTATGAATGTAATTCAATTAAATCCCTCCATTATCTGTTTCTCCTACTGAGAACAGCCTATTATAGCACGGTGAGACATTCTGTCACAATTGAGCAATTTTAACAGATTAGGCTGTCTGCAGAAAACAATTGCTTTTTAAAGTATGTGATTATATGCAATCATCCAATTATATATTCATGAAAATATGTCGCTCCTTCAATAATCTTTTTCTTTTACTTTTCTTTTTTCAACTGAGCCTTGCCTAGGTGAAATGGAGTAAATGTTCTATTAGAGAATTGTATCTAATGTTCCGTCTCTCTCTTTATGAACCGTCATACGACCAGACGATGCAGGTGGCACAGTGACATCATTTGTCAACCATGCAGCGCCACCACAGCAGCTCCTGACCTTTGGTAGCACCCCGCCAGGCTCTCCCACACCCTCGGACCACTCTGTACCGGCTGCCTTGAGCCCACAAAACACAGGCTATGATGGGAACACGTTTGGAGAAATGGTCCGTAATATAGAACGTTAATCACTTTCATTATCGATTAATCTGTTGATTGCTTTTTAACATCGTTTGATGAATCTATTATGGTGAAATTGAAATTGAGTGTGATTGACTTTCCAATTTATGATGTAGAACAAAGACAAGCATTCACACTTTGATGAATTTGTATATAACACATTTACACAGTTACATGCGACTAAACCAAGTATTCAGTTACTAAAATTGTATTTGATTAATTTTCTGTCAATCAGTTAATCGATTGTTCAATTAACACCAACAGTGATTTCTACTGGTGGACCGGTGAAGCTTATTCAAGTTATTCTGAGTAAAGGCATTGGCAAATGCCCAAACTGTAAAATATAATTTCTTCCAGTTAAATCCCCCAGTGACATAACCCTACCCTACTTTCCATTTAACATTGGAGCAGGGTGTGTGAGCGTAAAGGCTTATCCACTTAGCAACCATCAAGTTGTAATTCAAGGGATTTAAAAAACAGATTCAGCATGTTTGAGCGTGTTGGAATTAAAGACAAATTCTGACCTATATTTTGTGGTTAACTTTTTTGTTTTGCTGATGCGATGATCCATTTGTGGATGCCTCTCGAGCTTCGAGCTTCATCGGATATCTATTTCATGTTTGTGTATTGTCGATTTTTTTTTTCAATGTTCAACATCAAAGCATGCATACTTATTTTTTTATATTCTTTGTTCTGTTCACCTTTTTGGAGGCGCTCTTCGACACCACTTCATCTGCAGTCATCATTTTACTTCTTTATTAAACTAAGAAACTTTTTAACAACCCTCTCTCTCCATTCCCCACTGCCCAATTTCTGTCCCTCTCACTTCCTCTTCATCTCTCTCTCTCTCACTTCCTCTTCATCTCTCTCTCTCTCTCTCTCTCTCTCTTCTCTCTCTCTCTCTTCATCATCCTATCCTCCCACACGTCCACTCCATTAAAACCTTTCTCCTGTTTCTCCATTTACCTGTCCCTTTTGTCCTCTCTCACGCAACCCCGCTCCAGGTGACTTCACCTCTGACCCAGCTGAGTCTCCACCCATCTTCAACCCCGCGGCTCTCCGTCATCCCCGCCGCCATTAAAGATGAGCCTCATTCCTCCACCCCTGGCATGCAGCCATGTGAGTTCTCCAGCAGAAAGGCCTCCTCTCTGCACAAACACAGCCAGGCTCTTCTGACCGCATCCTCCTTCTTCTGCGCCGCTGTGGACAAAGACAGGATGCTGCAGGAGAAAGACAAGCAGATAGAGGAGCTGACCCGGATGCTGAGGCAGAAACAGAGGCTGGTGGAGGCCCTCCGCCTGCAGCTGGAGCATGGGAAGAAAGGGGGAAAAGGAGCAATCAATGGAGGAGGAGGAGCGTTGGTCGCTGAGCCTGTGGTTCTGGTGAAAATAAAGGAAGAACCTCCCGACATCTCCCAAGCCCCTCCATCCTCACCCTCGTTTTTCTCATCCGCCCGTCCTCCGTCCTCCTCTCTTCCTACTCCTCCTCCACCTCCTCCTCCTGCTGCTGTTACTCCTGCCCACCCGCCGGCCTCCCTCGCCTTGCCGATGGACGTCATCAAGGTAACCATCAAACAGGAAGCTGTGGAGATGGAGGGGGAGGACGAGGAGGAGGAGCTGCTGACGTCGCGTGACTCCCAAACGCAGGGTACAGGGCAAGAGCGGATTCAGCTGCAGACCGTGACAGGACACACAAGTGGACAAACACAACTGCAGCAGCAGCAGCAGCTACGGCTGCAGCAGACAGCCTTGCAGTTGGCCCAGCAACACGCCATCGAGACGCTGTTGCTACAGCAGCAGCTGAACCTTCAAAACCGCCAGCAGAAACTGCAGAACCACAACCAGACGTTTCACAACCAACACAACCTGCAGAACCAGCAGAAACGCTCCCAGCAGAGGAAGAAGAAATCCCACAAGCAGCAGCTCAAGCAGCAGCAGCAGCTGTTGCAGTCTCAGCAGCAGTCCAAGCAGCAGCAGCAGCAGCAACAGTTGCAGCTGAAGCAGCAGATTCTGCTGAAGCAGCAGCAGACTTTGCTGTTGCAGCAACAAGTGAAACAACTACAGCAGCAGCAACAGCCAAAGCAACCACAGCAACAAGTCCACATGCAGACAAAGGTGCAGCTGAAGCAGCAGCAGTTGTTGCAGGTGAAACAGCAGCTGCTGATGCAACATAAACTGCAGGCCCAGCAACAGCAACACTCACAACAACAGGTCAGTGTTGACCCCTGGCCTCATCATGCCACCTGAGATAGAAACATATTACAGTAGTGCAGAGGGAAAGAAAACATTTAACCGTATAGTATAGTAAGATCATGTTTTGTGCAATAGTGAGAGAGAGAGCAAACTTCTGGATTTTTCTAGTCACAACATGTCACATGCAGAATAAGTTGAAAATATGGGGAAATTAATTAGTGCATTATTACTGGATATTGTTTTGAAGCCACCCCAGAGGCCTTTGCACAAGCCCCAAGACTGTAGCAGGTTAACACATTTTGTTTGGGATGCTTTGACCACACTGTCTCATTTTGAGCTGTGAATCAAATTATCCCTTTGAAAATGATCGCTGGTCTTCCACAGGTTTCTCAGGTGATCCTCAACCAACAGTCAGGCTTCAACCCTTCCTTCCCATTGGATCTGCTCAAGACAGGCTCAACCCCAACCTTGGTCACCGATAGTAATGGCAACCACTTCCTGATTGCACTGACCAATCACATGTCTGAGAACCAAGCAAGCGAAACGCCTGAGAACAAAGTAACCAATCACATTACACTGCAGGTACGTGGCTCATATACAGTTGATCCATTCTTATGCCGTGGCCCCTCCGAGAGCCGATGTGTGTCTATGTGTCTATCTATGTGTCTGTGTGCCTGCAAATCTAGTAAACCGATCAGTACCAACTTTCTTGTGCACACTGCCAGTAGGCAGAGAGACTATGTTTTGGATTCGCAACTGATAGGCCCTGTTCGTGTCAGATTACATTTTCTGCCATTTTTGTGTTTTCTTGAAAACCCACATTTTGCTGCTACTCCTACAGATTGTGTCCAAAACTCACACAAATCGGTACACATCATCTCTAGGGTCATGTGATCAAGATGTATGAGTCAGCTGGGTAGTAGGCAACCCGGCCTGGCAGAGACCTGTGCTCCGAGGAGCACACTTTTCTAGTTCACATATGTTTTATACTTGTTTTGAAATATTTAACTTACATTTTCTAATGGAAGTGATTTGGGCTCTGAACGGGCTGAAACTTTGGCCAACATTTGGAGTCATATATCATAGATATGTCATAGACGACAGACAGACGTCCACATAAATTCAATTTCTTTACAGTGTGGCTCTGCAAGAGGTCTGTGTCTCTGTGTCCGGAACTAATCTAGCAAACCGCTCGACCGATCAGTGCCAAACTTTGTATGCATGTCCCAGTAGTCTGCAGAATTACATCCAATATTTCTTTCACAAAAGTTTAAATTGTAAAATTATGTGTCAGTCTCCAACTTCCCTATTTTCATTTTTGATGCATGATTTTTAGCGACTGCAGTCTACTCCGACCAAGCTGCCAAGCCAATGCTCTCCTCAGTTGCCGGGTGCTGATACCCATTCAAAACTGGGGACGCCAACCAGGACTCAGAAAGTGCAAAACAGAAAGGTGAGTTGAATCATCAAGACTTGATGGGTCAATGTGTATTGACAGAATCCATTCCAGACATGCAGACCTGTCAAGAAGAACTAATCCAAAAGTCTTTGTGAAAGCTGTAAAAGTCCCTATTGTAATTTACCCCTGCAGTGGCACTCTCTGCTTCTAAACACGTAATGTTCTATGCCTTTTTCTTTTTACATATCCATATGTTCGTATCATTTCGTTCGTATCATATATAGTTCAAAGCCCATGTGATGATGCATAGATGAATGAAACACATTTCTATAGAAGGCACATATAGTTCTTGAACCAAGTGTTGGAGTTCAGCCCATGATGTCTTTTACCTCTCATTACGTAGTTCATGGAACCTCGTCAGACTACCATAAATAACCCAAACTAACTAACTTCCTACTAGTCAATGAGCCCTTCTTACTGTCCCCTTGGTGATAGCAGAACAGCGTCTTAATGTTCCATAAAGTGAGGATAAAGATGATTCGAGGAGAACTGCTCCAGTGAGTGCAATAACAGTGGAAATTAATGATGTCTGCTGTGTAAGACACTGACAGCAATCCTTGATAAGAGCAGTTGACAGTAGGCTAATGTATTGTGATGTGAATATTATTACTCTGCTAATTACTCGGGTGGCATCTTCCATTACCATGATTTATGTCTTTCACACAGCAGGAACAAAGACCATGTTGTATCGCTCCTAATTGAGATGTACTCTGTTCTGCAGTGCAGGTGTGCTAGGGTGAACGGCCCTTTCAGCAAAGACTGAGAGTGCCAGGTTTTGATTTTGATTAAGAGCAGAGAGAGAGAGAGAGAGAGAGTTGCTCATGCACATTGTTTCTGTTGTTTGTCTTCATTTGCCAGTTTTAGTCGCGGCAATAGAAAAAAGGTTGGTTTGGTGAGAATGTCACAGAGGATTTTATGCCACCAAAGTCTATTCAAATACAATTTAGACATACTGTACACAGTGGAAGGTCGAATATACTTTCCCCTCTCCCTTAAAACCTTGTTTTTTATGTCCTTTTTATGACCTTTGAGCACCAAAAACATACATTTAACATGTAACATCTAAGTATTTATGTGTTAAATGTACTTTTGGGGATTTTGTTGTTGTTGTACTTTTGTGTTATATTCTCCAAATACTGTTCCCTTGCTATGATCTCTTACAGTTAGTTGTTATGTTGTTTGATTGAAGGTGCAGAAGGCGGGACTTGAAATGCCAACAGAACAATCCCAACAGGAAGTCAGTCAGTCATTCTCAGCTCCGCCCAGTCTGCAACCTTTCTTCCTGGATGAGGAGACAGATACCTCTGGGAAAGACATCTTGTCGCCTACCTCTCAAACGGTAAGCTGTCCAAAGATAACACCGTTTATTTCTCTTCAGTGTGAGTTTGACATTACCTGTCACACAACAATAATTGACAGGCATAGATGCATAGTCATTAGATGTTACTCACATTGGGACTGGATTTTCTCAACTAGATGTGTAAATAGGTCTAGTTGAGCTCTATTTACACAATGTAGTAAAACAAAATGTAACACAATCTTTATTATCAGGTCTCCAGAATGTACTGTAAGTGAAATGACATTGTGGTGTAGCCATAGCCATTTTACATGGTTGTACTACTTTTTTGAAAAAAGGATTAGGTTATGCACATCTCCACAGTTCTGTCAGGATGAATGGATAAAGACAACTTATGAAGGATAAGATATTTTTATTTAACTCTTTGACTGCGGACGACGCGATAACGCGTCAAGTGCTACTTTGTCCAGTTGGCCGTCGACGCGCTCGACGCGCTGGACGCGCGTTCATTGTTTAATCTCTGATTGCGCTATGCTGCTTAATATTCAATGTTATTCTCAAGTTCCACTTACTTCACGGACATCTGCATCCGGTTTCATGACCTGGATTCCGTTTCCGGTTTTTGATTCTTTTCCCCAGTCATTTTCGTCCAAAATAGGTAAATAAACGGTCTTTCACACGGTATGACGGACAAACGGACAGTTTCTCTTCTATAATCTATGGTCTGGGTGACGATCAGTCATCGCCGTCGTATATCACAACGTAATTTTCGCCGATCAAAACAATGGGGGGGACGTCACATCCGTTTTCATGTTTTTCCTTGTCTAATCTATGAAGAAGGGTGAGAGAGACCCAACGACATGATCAAAGCTGTCATGTGCTGCGCCCTAGTGGCGGATTTGTGCTGGGTCTTTACATTATGTGTCCTTAAATTATTTTCATGAGAAAAATTCAAAATATAAAAATAAAAAAACACGAAAATTGCTGGCACTGGGGGAGTACTTTATGAAAATACTCTGGCAGTCAAAGAGTTAATATGAAATCATTATGGTATAATATATTTATTATGGTTTGGCAATGAATTGGATCTGTTTTAGGTACTCTGATAAAGCGCATCTCCCAACCATAGGGACTCCGAATCCCCCGTACATAAACAGCAGATCAAAAGACCAAAACGACAGGTGGTAGCTGGGGTGGTGGAGGGTGAGCAGCAATTTGAGCAAGACAGCAGTGACAGCAGCAGCAATAAATAGCATGAGCGCAGGATGAGAAGTGCCAGGCGCGACGTTCATTTTCTTTAAACACGGAGCTGGACTCAAAAATAAACAAGTGAAGAAAAAGGAAACGACCGCACACGATAGGTTGCTCTCTCGTCTTAAAGGAGAAGTTCACCCAAAAAAAATCTTATTTTCTATCAATTACACACCCCATGAAGCCTTGATTTCATGGATTTATTTTTGTTTTTGTGGCATTCCTAAGACAATAATTTGATGACCGTCTTTTATTTATTATTTTAACCAAACAACAACGTTTCGCCCATGCAGGGCTTCATCAAGTTCATCATGTACTCCTTTTTATAAGCAGGCACTGTAGAAATGTCCGGTGAAATATATACAAATTATCGTATTTATATTTTTCTCTCTTTTTCACATAGTTTTTCTGTTCTCATTCATTTCCTTTCTACCTGTCCTTCTTTTACATTTCCCTTTGTTTCCTTAACCATTCCTTTCCTCCAGGAGGAGTTGTGTCCTGGTCTGGACCATGAGGAGTTGTTCAGTCCTCTTCAGTCTCCAGCTTCTATCAAGACAGCTGTCTCATCACCTGATGACAAGGTGTGGTTCTCTCACTGCTCACTGGCTTTGCTCTCCCATTGCTGTGTTCAAATATGATGTTACAGTACATTGCTTGTTGCATTGCAACACAGGTACCAGAACTGGCCAGATGTTAAAGGAGGAGTTCACCCAAAAAAAATTACTTATTTTCTATCAATTGCACACCCTATGAAGCCTTGAATCCATGCATTCTTTTTTGTTTTTGTCACATTCCTAAGCTAATAATTTGATTCCCGTCTCCTACCGGCTAATGTATCCGGTAGGAGACACAAAGTAGATTATTTGTGTCTCCTACCGGAAATACACACGGTCATCAAATTATTGTCTTAGGAATACCACAAAAACTAAAATAAATCCATGAAATCTTGTGTAATTGATAGAAAATAAGAATTGTTTTGGGTGAACTTCTCCTTTAAGTTAGGCTACTGAAGTTATACCAAGTTATATCGTGAAATGAAGTTATGTACCATGACATTAAGTCATGCACCGTGATGTACTGTATCATGACATGATGTTATGTTATGGTGATATTAAGTCATGTATCGTGATGTACAGTACCGTGATTTGAAGTCATGGACCATGACATTATGTATGTTAGATTGAGTCGCGTTGCTGTGTGATGTGAATGAGTGGACAAAGTTATAAACCTGTGTTGTTTGTGTCTCTACTTCAGGAGAACGCTGAGCATATGGATGACCTTTTTGACATCCTGGTTCAGACTGGAGGTAAGAGACATGTTGATCCTGTTCTGTTCTGTTCTGTTCTGTTCTGTTCTGTTCTGTTCTGTTCTGTTCTGTAAAACCTGATTTCTTAATGTATTCCCCCAGCCTTACTGTAGCATTTGACTAGTACCATATACAGTAGTAATAATGTAAAAATAATGAATGATGTCTTTTCTCTCAGAAATCTCCTCCTCCTTCAAGTCAGCTCCAGACCCCTCCCTGGCTTGCTTCCACTCCAGCTTCAGCTCCACCTGCCACTCCTCCCCTCCACCCTCTCCGCTCCAGCTGGTGCTGTCTCCACCCTCCCCACCCACAGCTGACATCCCTCAGCCTCCGCTCCCGCCCCAGCAGGAGCCGCAGCCCCCGCCAACCACCACCACAGAAGAAGAAGAAGTAGATCACTTCAGCAACTCAGGAAAGGGACGCCTGGAGGACTTCCTGGAAAGCACCACGGGCAAGCCTCTCCTGGGGGCGGAGCCTGGCTGCCCGATGACATTGATCGATGACCTCCACAGCCAGATGCTGAGCACCCCCAGCATCCTGGACCACCCGTCGTCCCCCATGGACACCTACGATCTGGGCTACGACGTGAGCGACCCTTCAGACGGAGTGGGGAGCTTTGGGGGACAGACGCTGGACAGTATGGACTGGCTGGACCTCACCATGGTAGGAAGAGGGGGTGAGGAGACCCCCGCCTTGGCCCCATTGGGACCACCGACGCCCCCCAGTGTCTTCTCCGCAGACTTCCTGGACAGTTCTGACCTGCAGATCCACTGGGACTCCTGCTTATAGCCCATAATGCTCATTTGCATTCACATGGACAGCACATGCGTACTTGTACGCACGTGCAAACAAATACTTCACTGCTGATCGCTTGATTTTGAAGCGCTGTTATAGTGTCTTCTGGCACACTGGCATGTTGAATGTCCACACGCTTCCTCATGTATGCACTGTATGTGCTGAGTTTTGCGCAAACACGTATCAGGCGGGTACTATATCTATATTTGTTCATCATTTCGGCAACACAATGGGAATTTAGACACAGATGTTCATAACTTTTTAAATGAGCCTTTTAGCTGTTGCTTGCCTTTGGTCATTTGTTTATAAGGTCACAGCTAGCTATATAATCAAAAAGTAAAGCAAATAGAACCTAGTTCAAACTAAAGAAAATCCTTTTTAGGTAAACACTATAGCTAGTCAGACAGCCAAAGTCTAAGTCAATGATGTTTAGCAGATGTAGTGTTGAGTCACCAGGTTCAGTAGATTGTGTCATCAGGGCTTTATTGATATATTCTGAACATGCACTGTTACTTTCAAATGCTAAATGTCAGTGTTTCTCCTGGATATTGTTTTCTCTAGTCATGGTGACGAATGTAGTGGTAATTTGTTAACGCTACTGTAGGTATTTGTCATAGTTTTGCTCATAGTTTGGTTCCAGAGAAGGTTGAATAGCTGAATACTGTATGTTCTCATTTGGAACACTTTGCAAAACAATAGGCATGTAACGATTCACTCAACTCACGATACGATTTGAATCACGGTACTAGGTTCACAATACGATTTTTCAAGATTTTTCACGATTTCTTAAACACAAAATTATTTTCCAGACAAATGTTCTTCTCTTTTATTCTTTTACAATACCGTGTTTTCTCTTATCCTCTTTTCAATACAGGAGCAAATGACTGAAAACACATTTTTATCAATTCTCTTACAAAGATCCGGTATTTTCTTCTCCTTTTTTTTATGCGCCCTCTGCTGTTTGCATCGTGATACATTTTTTATTAAATCAATTAAAATGTTCACCAGTTTGAATCGATTTTAATTGATTTATGATAATCGTTACATGCCTACAAAACAATAATCTTTACAAGTACATTACATAAGGGATTTATTTTTTGTAGTGGGCCTGGCATAGTGCCTAAAGTTAGTGTACCAGACTAAAGGCGGTTACACACCGGCGAATATGCGAATATACGCAAAATTCGGACTCGTTCCGAATAATTAAAAGACGCTTTTTTTCGCTCCGCGAAACTGGTGTGGAAGCTTGCATTGACTTTATAAGGTTTTTTAAAAAAACGTATTATTCGCATGAAAAAAATCGCCCCGGTGTGTAAGGACCTTAAGACTTGTGTTTGGACCTGTGTCCCTTCATGTTTTATTCTAGAAAAAGGGGCTAAAGAGTGGCTAAAGATTAACTTACTGTTCCTTCTTTACGTGAGCATTTACATGTAGCCTACAGTATATCATCACAGCAGTCCCTAAGATACTCTGCAGACCCAAGATATTTATAATAGCTTAGCTTTATTTAAGTTGAGAGAGAGAAAAATCGTTAGAAAATATTGCATTTACTGTCACAAGCCAAAGCATGTATTCTGAAATCTAGGCGGGTCTTCATTTAACAAACTGAAGAAGTGGTTTTGAGATGTTTTGCGCTGACCTGGTAACACATTCACAATACGTTAGTTAATGGAAGATTAGGCCATGAAAACAGTATGGGAAAGCTCAGGGACACTTTTAAAGTCCTTTCCACACCAGGAGTGTTCATTTCATGCGGTTAATTCACATTAATTTAAACTGCTGTTTGTGTCATGAGTACATCCACACACAATGCTAAATTACGCTGTATTTAAAGCAACTTCATTTTTATCATATTCTTTTAAAACAAAGTTGATGTTTCACTGCAAATAAAAGCATCAACGTATATGAATGAGACATCACCAAATCAATAGTTTTATGTGAAATACTCGCCGACGCATTTTCGGGATTTTTTTTCATCACGCTCCAGGTGTATGGACCTTTTAAGTTGAAAATACAGATTCAAACAGTGATATTCTAGTATTTCCCCTTTAACATTTTTTAATTTTGCTTGGATATATAATTTGAGGACGTGACACTGTAAAACTTAAGGTCTTATTTTCATTTTGCTTGTCATGACATTTGTATTTCATGAGTGAGTATGTTCTTTTTTAGAATATTCAGGCTTCTGAATGTATTCAAGAAATAATAATGCCCTTACTTTATCACATCATACACTGTTTGACGCATATAGTGTACATTTAAACTCATATTCACAATAATTGCAAGTTGCAATATAATAAGAATTGGATGTTGACATTTAAATTTCTTATTTATTTGTAGTATTGAAAACTACAATAGTTTTCATATACTTCTCCTCTGACTGTGCACTATTCACTGATGAGTGTGCACACAGCGCACACACACAGAGACACAGGTTTCATATGTACTTGATACACTATGTTAAAATTTGTGAGGATGGGATCTTTTTGATATTGTTACTGCTATTGTTATTTCATCGTCCTGTACTGTATCAGTACATTTGCCAATGGAGAAATAGATTATAATGGAATCGTTTCTCCTTAATACGTCTTGCAATGTTGTATGGATGCCAGTTTTGACACTGAGTGAGCATGTATTATAATGCAAATGTGTCAATGTAGTTTGGATTTTTATGATTTTTTTGTCCTTTATTTATAAAAATATTTGGCTATGGAACCTTAGGCAGTACAGGTTCATGTGTAGTGTGAGAAACTTAGTTTATGACATAATGTCTGTATTCTGCATATAAAGCCCTATTTTTGCACCCTCGGAAACTTGTACAGAACATTTACACACACACGCACGCACGCACGCATGCACACACACACACACACACACACACACACACGCTTGTTTGAGGTTAACATTTTCAGCGTTTGCTGCTTCTATCCCCATAAACGGCACCTTAATAATAATAATAATAATAATAATAGTAATGATAAATGTAATAATACTGCTAATAATAATACATCAGACATATACTTGATAACCAAAGATGCTTTACATAAACAGAACAAATAACTTTATTAAAAAGTGTTTTACTAATGTTATACTTTGTTTGTATTACATGGTCAGAGACATGCACTCAGTGGCCTGAAATATTAATGAGCCACTAAAATGCTCCAGAGAGCTACAATAATGATAGCAAAAATAGCTGATCTACATGCTCACAACACGTTGCAACACAATGAGCTGTGAGTTTGTAGATCTGTATTGCTTGCTGAATGTTCACATATTTTCACAGAATGTTAGCTGTTATGACAGAATAGGGAGACTAGGGTTCATGTGGTTAAATTAACCCTCAAGAGTTTGCAATGTATTCATCGTTTATTAACAAATGTCCTAATTAATGGGGGATGCAAACCAAAGGTTTCTGTAACATGTTATCCATACAGCACACCTTGGTGTGATACTGTATATAATGGCTGGGGTGTTTATTACAATGTCCTTGTTTGTCTGACTTTGCACTTAAGTTGTCTCGTTTAAGAAATACATTGGACTTTTGAGAAGTCATCATTTTGATTTTATATCATTCTGCAAGATTGCTAACAGTTTCACCACTGTGAAAGTCAATAGGGGGAAAAAAGTGATTGTATTTCTGGTGTGATATAGAGGCATTATAAATATTAAGATATAAAGCTATAATTATAAGTTTGACAGTTTAAAATACAAACTTAGGTCCTTCAAATAGTTGAATAGAGAAAAGCTGAGATGTGTTTGATTTAATTTTGCCTCAACTGCAGGATATTCAAAGCCTGGCAAAGTGAAGAAACTTTCATCAAGCATGGCAACGTTTTGAAGTTTGATATATTATCCTACAGTTTGTTTCTCTGCTGTATTGGTTCCTAACCTGCTTCATGTAAATGACTGGCATTGTTATACATTGTGTTTTAATGTGTGGACTGAGATGAGGGGAAGTAGTATGAGTTTAATTAGTCATTTTAAAAATGTTTCTTTTTCTTAAAAAAAGAGTTTATTAAAAAAATCAGTAATCATCATCAGCAAATGATTGGACTAATTTATAAAACAAAACAATATTTACACATCAATGTTTCACAATTAATACCAAAACCCACAGTGAATGGTTCAACACAAGAATCATCAACAGAGGTGATAATGTGATCTTAAAATGTACCAACTGAAATAAAATGTAATACTACACAGACAAAGCTTGCTACGACAAAACAAGCCTTTGCACACTCACACATATACATACATACTGAAATTGGTCAGTATCATGGTCAGCACGATGTCAGTATCATGGTCAGTAACATGTCAGTATAATGGTCAGTATCATGTCAGTATCATGGTCAGCATTATGTCAGTATCATGGTCAGTAACATGTCAGTGTCATGTCAGTATCATGGTCAGTATCATGGTCAGCATTATGTCAGTATCATGGTCAGTAACATGTCAGTGTCATGTCAGTATCATGGTCAGTATCGTGGTCAGTATCATGGTCAGTATCATGTCAGTATCATAGACAGTATCATGTCAGTGTCATGTCAGTATCATGTCAGTATCATGGTCAGTATCATGTCAGTATCGTGGTCAGTATCATGGTCAGTATCATGTCAGTATCATAGACAGTATCATGGCCAGTATCATGTCAGTATCATGGTCAGCATTATGTCAGTATCATGGTCAGTAACATGTCAGTATCATGGTCAGTAACATGTCAGTGTCATGTCAGTATCATGTCAGTATCATGGTCAGTATCATGTCAGTATCGTGGTCAGTATCATGTCAGTATCATAGACAGTATCATGGTCAGTAACATGTCAGTGTCATGTCAGTATCATGTCTGTATCATGGTCAGTATCATGTCAGTATCATGTCAGTATCATGGTCAGTAACATGTCAGTATCATAGACAGTATCATGTCAGTATCATGGTCACATGATGTCAGTATCATGACCAGTATCATGTCAGTATCATGACCAGTATCATGTCAGTATCATGGTCAGTATCATGGCCAGTATCATGTCAGCATCATGGTCAGTAATACACCCAAAACATACATCAACAGGCAGGCATCCACACAATAACATGTACCTACATACCTACATTATGCAAAATGCATAATACATTTTGCATGCGCCAGAATTTGTGCTGTCAAAGCCATGTCCCCTGGATCATAGAAATGTTCGCATTCAAACATCCAGACTTTTCACAGCATGGCTCTGCAGGAATCCTGCTTCATGTAAATGACTGGCATTGTTAGCAACCCAAGCAACCAGACCAAAGTCCAAAGTTCAAAAATGCATAATCAAATTTGCATGCACTCTGCACACAGACTACCAAAAGCCATGTCCCCTGGGTCATAGAAATGATCCCATTCAAAATTCCAGACTCTGCAGGAGTCTTGCTATCGAGGTGTACTGGTGGTGCAATGGTGTAGTAACCTAGGTATGTAGTGTAGTGGTAGACAGTGTTGAAGTTTCTCTAAAGTTAGGAGCTCACTAAGTCTGAGAGGTGACATATGTTACGTCTGATGCCATGAGGACAACATTGAGGTTAGACAACACACTCCATATTTGGGCGTAGCTGCATTGGGAACTCCTTATAAGGTTATGGCTGAGTCATGGACATGGTTATGGCTGAGTCATGGTGACATAAGACGATGTGGTCCGCCGGCCCGCCCGGCATTTCGTATTATTCTGCATTTCCTGTGAAGAGTTGGTGAGAGGTGGAGAGTGAAGCCTTGATTACCAAATGGACTGACAGCTGCCTTCATGTTAGACTGTTGATCACTGGAGACTGCCAGCTGCTGTGGGGAATTGGTTCTCTCCACAGATTGGTCGGCTCTGATGAACCTCACGGCGTCTATGCAGTGGATTGGCTGGGGCCCACACCGTCTACTATAAAGCTCACTCACTAATATAACTGTGGAGAGGTCTGTCAGCTTGGGCAGCGGAGAATCGATTCCTGCGTCTTCTCATTCAGACTAAACTAGCTTCACCATTCATTCAAACCTTTGAACATTCATGTCTTCGCTTGTCTTTGAAATACTGTGTTATTATAACCTGTCTCTGGAAAAGCCTTATGAAAGACTGTGCCCTGACTGTGACCAACTCTGTTGAGATCGTTGATTCCTCAGTTGTGATTACGGTATGTAGCTTTTGAATTTGTGTTGATTGTTTGTTTTGTTTTGTTTAGCTTAGTTGGATTTGTTAGATATGGTACAGATTTTTGTACAGATTGTGCAACAGATTCGTAAATTACATTTTGTGTGTGTGTGTGTGTGTGTACACACACACACACACACACACACACACACACACACACACACACACACACACACACACACACACACACACACACACACACACAATGGTGTTAGGAGTCTAGGGCTCTGTTTCCTCCGGGGGAAGACCAGCAATGTCACCCAAGCAACCACACCAAAGTTCATTTAATCAATAAAAACCCTTAGTTACAGGAAGAGGGATTTAAACCTCTATAATTAAAAAGGCCAGCAGAATAAAATACAATACAAGAATGCAGGCGCCTACAAAACCAATAAAATAAGGCCTAAAAATAGCCCTGACCAGATTAAGTGAACAATAAAACAACGGACATTAAAAAAAGGGCACCGTAGTGGGGGAGTGGCTCTCCTCGGCTGGCTCGCAAACGCCAACATCTGTCGTTGTGTTGGCTCACTCCAGCAGGATCCCTGGGGAAATGAGACGTAGGCCAGTAACCACACACACACACCAGCTAATAGGCCTACCCTAGCGATACACACCTCTAGTTCAGAGTGCTACTTGATGTTCCAATACTCTGCGGATGGGTCACACTGTAGCTGGCTGGGCTCCCTCTGGGCTTCCTTTAACGGTGGCCGATTCTACAAAAATGTCTTCTAAATCCAGTTTTCTGAAAAAACGTAAGTTGCAATATCAGTGGTGCTATTTGGCCGCGGACCCCCATCTCAAAATATGTTGTTCCAGGGACCCCCAGAAGCAAAGATTTGAGTTAAAAATGTTGTTGAAAAAAATATGTATTCAATGATTTGCACAGATTTTCAAGATTAAAAAAAAGAAATAGCAGATCTACAAGCTACAAGGCTCTGTGCCGCACTATGAGCTTGTATATCTGCTATTTTTGAATAGTCAAAGAAATCTAAAATGACACAGATGCGTTCCCAGTCTTAATGGGTTAACCCTGATACACATTGTCAAAATTCTCAAACTGAGTTCATAAGCTGTTCATTTGAAATACATTCTAATATAAATAAACCCATGAATGAATTTGTTTTACACATAAATACCATAATACTGTGCCTTCTCTCTTTTGGCCTCTGTAACTGGTAGGGGTGAATCGTTTTTATGTCATGGCAACACACTCTCACTCCCCAAACGGCCTGTCGTGACTTCTTGGGACAAAATGTGACCAAACGTTACCCTTCCAGTCATCTGGTGCCGTTCCGGGCACTTCCGTCACTCCAGGAATGCAGAAGTTAGCTAAAAAGCTTTAAAAACTGTTAAAACGACGGAGGCACGCCGTCTAAAGCGGACTTGAGCCATGAGGCACCACCGAGCGAGCCGCGAGGGGAGCGAGTTGCCGTGCCGAGCATTGCGAAGTCCGCTTCAGCCGACTCAGCGGCGCGCGTCATTCCAGTTATGGCCCGATAGGGACAGAATCGTAACTCATATCCCCCCTAGTCCATTGGTTCTCAAAGTGGGGTCAGGGGACCCCCAGGGGTCCTTGGGGGTGTTCCAGGGGGTCCCCAGTAAAATGTGTTACTATAGCATCACAATAAAGTTCACCCTTTTAACCTTTTATACTTTGGCTATTCAAAAATAGCAGATATAAAAGCTCATAGCTTGCAGATCTGCTATTTTTGAAAAATCTTGAACATTTGTACAAACATTTGAAGATATATATATATATTATATATATATATTTTTTTAAAGCGAACATTTGTTACTCAAATACATTTTGGGGGTCCTTGACCCCTGACCCTTGACACTGAAGTTTGAGAACCACTGCCGTTTCAGTCCCCCCTTCCAGTCACCTGTTTGCCGTCTTGGGAGTGACAATTGGTCATGGCTATTGGCTATGAAAGTGCAGCCGTACAGTGGGGGGGTGGGGCGGCTTTGGGATGTGGGTGTGTCTGGCCCTCCCATCACTTTGACAACAAGATTTTACTGAAAAGTTATCCCTGACAATAAATATGTAGCCTACACACACGAACACACATGCACACTTGGGTGGTAAAACTGTGCAGCGAGTGGAAGGAAGATCGATCTATAGAGTTATGAAAAGTGAGTCAGAGGATGGTGGGGGACTGTTAGATAATGCTAAATTTATACTCCATCATGTGATGGTGTCACCCACTGCAAATAGCATACTGTAGGCCTATCTACAGTATTTAAGCTCAAAACACTTCGCAACGCACTGTGATCTAATATTTTCAGCTTAACTGTATAGGCACTGACTCAAGCTCTGGGGAGAACACACACACACACACACACACACACACACACACACACACACACACACACACACACACACACACACACACACACACACACACACACACACACACACACACACACACACACACACACGTGTATAGTATGACTGATATACAAATGAACACATACATAGGAAATGCATGTCAGGAAGGTGTGAGGCCTACTGGTTGATCGGCTGACAATGGCTCTTTACACAGTAATGGGTGAGTGGGGGGAGGCAGGCACCGGAAGCCAGGCTAAAACCAGTTCCCTCTTGAGGGCACACACCACACAAGGCCTTCCAGGCTTCCACTGAAGGCTAGAACTATCAATCGATCTATCGTTCATAAACAGCTCTCAAATCAACATTAGATAGGCAACGACCCCTGATGTAACCATTGGTTGTGTAAATTCACACAGCCCTATAAATAACTTTTTTCCCTTGAAAACCAGTGAGTGAGAAAACATAGACGTTCCTTTTGAGTTTAAGACTGACTTTCAGGATAAAAAAACAAAAAAACAAATCGTATGTCTAAAAACGGTACTTTGTACCGGCCAATAACTACATTTAAATAACAGTATTTTCACATTGACTACAGTCAGCCATATGGTGGTTATATTTATTCTAATACCCAGGAGGTTGTTCTTTAATGTGGTAATAGTTATTGTTGCTGCCCAGTGGAAACCTTGTATGACCAAAACCATTAATTACTTTTCAGGAAATGCACAAAAAAAAAACTGTGTTCCACTAGATCCAATGTAGTTATTATTTATTTAGTTTAGTCAAAAGCTCTTGTCAATACTTTTCATTGGTTAAATATTTATAAAACCCACAGACACACTTAACCACTTTCACTTTGAGAAGTTTCAAAAATAGCAAACATAACAGATCTACAAGCTCACAACACGACACGATGCGATGCGTTGTGAGCTTGTAGATCGGATATTTTCAATGCTGTACAATGATTATGTGGGGCATTAATTTACGGGGGGAAAAAACTAAAAAAGTTGAAATATGGAGATATAAGGTTTCTGCCCGACAGCAACGTTATGAGGGTGGCTTTGCTAAGTAAGAGGAACTGCCAAGTGCTGTTGGCAACACAATGAAGCACATATGAAAACTCTCCAGTGCATTATGGCTTTTACATACCGTTTTCCTCAATCACTGGGTGCATTTCCTAAAACTGTAACCTTATCTGCAATCCGCAAAACAGTAAAAACATTTCTCATAACACGATACAGTCCCACCGGTGCAAAAGAACCTACAATCAAAATAATAACCACATGCGTCAACAGACACAAAGTCAGCAGGGCCAGAATTTAACTAGAGCGGCTATTTTTTGCAATCTTTTAATAAAATAGGACAGAAAAAGATGCACTATGGAGATTGGAGGTTTCTGTCCAAAAGCAACATAATTTATATACATACAGTACATACATACATACATACATACATACATACATACATACATACATACATACATACATACATACATACATACATACATACAATGTTTTGTATTTCTTGCACAATGTGGCTCAACTAATAATGATCAGAAGTCATGCACTGTGCTCTCCCAGCATTAGATCCACTCTGCAGTGACAGCCCTAACAGTTAACAACAGACCTCGAAAAGACTTCAATATTCAGCTCCCCTACAGCAGAACTCAGTCAGAATTCTGAGGTTTCTGTCATAATCCAGCATTCTCTCTCTCTCTCTCTCTCTCTCTCTCTCTCTCTCTCTCTCTCTCTCTCTCTCTCTCTCTCTCTCTCTCTCTCTCTCTCTCTCTCTCTCTCTCCATTACTTTCATCACCCATACCATCTCTCTTCTTCAGTCTTTTTTATTCTACCCATCACTGAATAATAAGCAAAACAGCCAGGAGCTGTGTGTGTGTGTGTGTGTGTGTGTGTGTGTGTGTGTGTGTGTGTGTGTGTGTGTGTGTGTGTGTGTGTGTGTGTGTGTGTGTGTGTGTGTGTGTGTGTGTGTGTGTGTGTGTGTGTGTGTGTGTTTACCCTCAGGCATGCTGTTGTGCAGACCATCATGTGGTTCTAGTATTCTAGTGTGGTTAAATAGGGCTAAGCTTTGATTTACAGTGCCATGCACATAACCTCTCGCCACCAGGCCTTTCCACACGGCGGAAAGCCTGGTTTTCATTCTGAAATAGGGTTGCAGACCGTCCCTTGAAATACAGAATCGTCCCTTGTTTGGAAACTAAAAGATGTGTCCCTTATTGAACTGCAGGGACACACTTTGTTCATGATTTTTGGGAATCAATCAATGACACACATTTTACAAGTTCAAACAGCTCACATAATACAGGTTGTTAACCAAATAAAACCTTTAGACTTAAGTAAACTGGACCTCAGTTGTCTCTGGACTTTTTCTGCTTTTTTCTGTCTACACCAAATCTCTTTGCCAAGAATAGCCGATCTACAAGCTTGCGACACGTTGTGAGCCATATAACCAACAAAGTATAATACAGGGTTAAGTGAACAACAAAGTATAATACAGGGTTAAGTGATTAATCAGACTAAATGACATATCGATTATGAAAAGTCTATTCGAATTATTTTTGGTTGATTTGTTGATATATTAAAAAAAATGCTCCTCGATTATTCGATTAACCAAGATGAAGTCGGTTATTGGTTCTAAATATATTTACCAAGCAATCAGGACTAGTAATACATACACCAATCATACCCAATTTGCCAGGAAACAAGCCAAAACAAACAAAACGGAAAAAGGTCTGGTATAAAACAGTATTCCAGGTAGCGTTCTTCTGAAATCTAATCAGGCAGCTTGTCACTTCCATGTAGTTGCTGGCACTCTGGTGAGCACCTGACCTGTCCGCTCCACACTCTGCTTAGGATGGGATTCACCATAGTTCCCCTTGATGTGGTCAGACGTGCCACATCTGTGCTCTCTGTGGGCGGCTGGCGAGCACAACACTGGCAGCATCTCTTCGGTCTCTGGCTATTGGGACTTTACAGGATCCAACTTCTGCCCGCTGAATTGGACAAACAGAATACTTAGGCCAAACTCTCCCATGACTGGTCAGTGTGGCAGTGTGTGGCATCTGCTCATTAATTGACCGTCCCCCATACCTGGCACACAGGGGCGCCATTTGGGGTCTATGGGGATGGCATTGGCAATTGCCACCCCCTAGTGTTCACATCTAATCTAAAACTCAGTTCTTTCATACATATTATCCTCAACGCTATATTAACCACTTTCAACCTGGCATCCCTATTTAGGGCTTGTCATTATAGGCAAACATTTTCAAACATTTGTTTGTTCTTTTTACCCTAAACAACAGGACACAGCTAGGAGTCATACTGTATGCCTCAGCTGTAATCAGCTGTCTTTCTGCTGAAGCACTGATTGAATGTTTCTAAACGTTTTCTTTTTATACACAGAATATATAAAAAATATTGAAATATCAAATATCAAAAATAGCAGATCTACAAGCTTGTAGATCGGCTATTCACGCTATTCCTCATACACCAAAGTACTGTATATAGGGCTTAAGTGTTTAAGTAGTCATCACCACTAAATATATTCCATTTGTTGCAATAAATGGTTCAATCTATGATGAGAATGTTCCTGAGTGAAACATAATAATAGCATACACAGTCTCGGGGTAATTGCTCATAAGCCACTACAACACACACACACACACGCACACGCACACACATGCGCGCGCGCTCATGACACCAACACACTTGCTTAAATCAGCAATGCAACAAAGAATGAGGAGGAGTTTTGCCACCAGGGAGCCTGAAGTGACTCTGCCAGTGCCTTGATGTGCCCCGGCAGGACAGCGGGTGTCTCAGACTGGCGAGGAAGCATGTCGCTGCTTGCAAATACACACAAAAACATAGTCAAAACAGAACAGCAAAGTTATAAAAACACAAGAGCATACACAAGCACAAAATGTGTAATATGCAATTACTTGCGGGAAACAAGAGTTTCATCATTGTAGGTGTATCATTACTGTATACTACCACAGCTGTGCACAGGACATCTACAAAGCGTGTATGAGTTGGCCTAGCCTAGTGCAACTGAGAGAAATAACTTAGCAAAGGGTTGCCTCCTCTCCGATCAAAAGTAATGGCAGCCAGGAAGTGGATAGTGTGGTGTTCTGTAACATGCAGTAACCAATAACTTTGGTTGTGATAATCAGGGCTTCCAACTTTTCAGAAAATCTTTGAGTGAGATTTGATGGTATGAACGCTGCAAATAGTTTTGTGGCTTGTTTAGGGTCACCACCGCACTATGAAGACATTTATATTGATAAAAAATTGTACATTTTGTACTTGAAGTAAAGATACATGACTATTTATTTTACAGCCAGTTACATAAGTTCTAATCCTTACCTCAACCATTAAGAAATGAACATAGAAATCATTGAACTGACGGGGATCATTTACCTTGTGGCCAATGACTGCAACCACAGGGCTATGTGAGCCCGGAGCTCACATAACTTATCATCCAAGGACTGTACATTTGTTAGAAAAAATGTATGTACGGGAGGTTTATTTGCATGCCTTCTTACGCTCCCTACCAAAACACCCACCCTTCTACCACAGCGACTGTGTCTCCATCTTCGTTTCTTTGTTGTTGATGTTGGCGCAGAGATGACTGTATTTTTTTGTGATGTCACCAGTACTTACGACTACATTTATATTGCTCTGCACACACACACACACGCACGCATGCACGCACGCACGCACGCACGCACGCACGCACGCACGCACGCACGCACGCACGCACGCACGCACGCACGCACGCACGCACGCACGCACGCACGCACGCACGCACGCAAGCACGCACACAGCATGCATGCATGCACATTGCACACATACTGTACAAACACAAAGTAACTTGTAGAAGCATCCTGCGCCGCTTAAAAACTAAAAGTGAATTACTGAACATGCCATTTTGACATTTCTCCCACACTGTTTTCATATTGCGTTTGATCTTCTCTGCTCTAGTGATGATCCTAGATGATCCAAAGGCATTTCTCCTTGCACTTGTTTGACAAACAAACTCGGACAATCCTCTCAAGCTGCTCTTTTTCCCCCCTGTTGTAGCCCAGTGATCTACCCAGTAGTGGACAGTAAATTACATTTAATTGAGTACAATACTTAAGTATTTGTTTTGAGTATCAGCACTTTATACTCAGCAGTTTTGTGAGGCTGGTTTAGAGACACGTAAATTTCCGGCCAAGAACACACGAACGCACCCACACACGCCCCTGCGCGCACGCACGCACGCGCACACACGCACGCACGCACACACACACACACACACACACACACACACACACACACACACACACACACACACACACACACACACACACACACACACACACACACACACACACACACACACACACACACACACACACACATTAGGCTTAGACATGGCACCGATGTGAGTCTTCATATCATATTCCATGAGATGACAATGACAGCCGTGCAATTTCCTCTCACATCTCTTGTTATTTCTAAATTCTACTTCAATATAACTACAAAAATATTGGCATGAAGATAAAGTTCAGTAAAAGTACTCAAATTTAGATAAATATCTCAAACTTTTAAAAAAAATAGCCGATCTACAGCTCTAGCTATTTTCAAATAGACAAAGTACAAAATAGAGTTTCATTTGTTAATATATGTAGTAACTAGTTCATTGTAGTGGTGTAAAAAGTACAATATTTGCCTCTGATATGTAGTGGAGTAGAAGTATAAAGTATAGAAAAACAGACATATTCAGGTAGGTAAAATGTTACTGGAGTACAGAACTTCCACCTCTGGAGATAGGTGGGTAGCAGGGGGGGGGAAAGAAAAAATCAAGAGTGATGGAGGGATGACAGAAAAACCAGAGGGGAAATGGAGTACAGTATGAATTCGTTGTAAGATGTCCAAGGTCAGAACTGGCGGAGCGAAGACAACAGATTACAGGCTGAAGACAGGCTGTGGTGGTGATGGACACCTGCTGAGATTAGATGCTCATGAGCACACATGCACGCACACACTACATATACTGCACACACATAAATCTGCACAACCACAGCCAGCTACTGTATAGCACACACACACACACACACACAAACACACACACACACACACACACACACACACACACACAAAACGCACACAAACGCACATTATGCATAGTGTGCACGCGCACGCGCACGCGCACACACACACTTACGCACACAGACACACAGACACAGACACAGACACACACACACACACACACACACACACACACACACACACACACACACACACACACACACACACACACACACACACACACACACACACACAGAATTGGTATACAGCGTGTGTACGTCAACCAGCTGTATGTAGAGATAAGGAACGATAGGAAAAAAATGCTGACAGTGTTGGTTGAACACAGGGGTGATTGTAGTTTGTATGGCACCCTAGTCCCCCCTCCTATAAGCAGGCATAAGACAAAACAAAACAAAATATGAGCATGAAGACATCTTTTAGGTTAGCCTACAGCACTGGAAATTCCCCTTACTAAGCTCAGGATGTAGTCAATACAATAACAAAAAAATACAACAACAAAAAACCTTTGATGTTGATATGATGTCACCTCAATGAAAGTTAACCAGATCAATAATGTGCTAGTTGGGTTGTAATCGTTTGGCTGCAGGCTACACCCATTATTATGATGAAACACTGTGAAATTAAATCCAATGTTATGTAAGCTATTGGAGAGAAAACTAAATAGTGTCACCCTAGCATAGGAAGCAACACACTAACATAGGCTAACAAAAGTCCATATATGCATAATTCATAGCATGCATAATATTATACTCATGAGGAGATATAGTGATGCATATTTATCATCTGTGTGTTTCTCCTTCTTCTTCTTCTTTCCTTAACTAGGCGAGTCTTTTCGTATTTTGTGTAGAGAACAGTGTTTCTCAAGCTTTTCTGGATCAGGGCCCACTTGAGAATTCCAAAAGCTTTCGCGGCCCACCCATCTGACCACTTAACACGGCAGTCAACAGGCTGCCGGGTGCGAGCGTTTTCAGAGCATGTTTATAGAGGCTATGCTCGCGACATCATCGTACCCGGAAGTTATGCGGGAACGCCTACTGAGTGGCAAAAAAATACTTTCTGTCCTTGACAGCCCATACATCCAAACAGAAAAGTCTGATCTGATTGTATTAAACGACGTTAAACTCATCAACATGGCAGCTGTACGGAAAGCTTGAATTATCCTCTTTTTATCCCAGTTTTTGTTTAATAAAAATCCACCGTAGACAAGTAGTCAAGAAATTCCGTGCAGGTGATTATTTTTCTAAGTGTCAGAGTTTGGAAGCGCTCGTTTTCAATAACTCAAAGTCCTGCCGCCTCCTGCATTATGTGACATTTCTAGACAGGTGGTACGCAGGACCGTTGAGTGATTTCCAATGAGCGCTTCAAAACTCCTGCTGCTCAATGTTTTGCCACTCAGTCTAGATGAGGGGGGCGTGTCCCGCCGGAAAAGGGATGCATGTGCATACTCTCTATTTGAATGCTGAATCAATCAACTGCGTTCAGACTGGGATCGATGGCACTAACATGGTATCCTTTAAGTTCTTATTTATTGGTATCACAGTGAAAACTTCTTTGTTTTAAAGAAAACTATATAATATATTTTTTCTTTACATATATTTATTTTGTATATTTGTCACAGGGAAATTGGCAGTCCAGGGAAATTGACAGGGGAGCGCTAGTTTTATAGGCGCGGGGCGGTGCTGCGAGGCGGGGCTTTGATGCGAGGACGACGACCACAACAACAATATAACAACCAGGAAGCTACGCTAGGGGAACGCTGAAAATAAAATGGATAATATGAGAGAAATACTCAAGTAAAGTACGAATACCTCAAAATTGTACTTGAGTAAATCTACTTTGTTACTTTACACCACTAGTACAAAGCTCAGTGGCGCACTTCGATAATCATTGGACTCCCCACCCACTACCACTGGGAGCCGGGGTTTGACTCCCGCTCGGGACATTACTTTTTCAAACAACCGCGGACTACTTTTTTTTCGCTGATAAAGTATAGTTTTGGACCATGACGGAGGCGCGCCGACTTAGCAGACCTTGAGGCCGAGGAGTCGCGCTCCGAGCGCCTCCAGGCGCGAGTGCCCGCGACGACCGGCCGATGGTCTGCTAGTCGACTTAAGCGCCGTCCGAGTTATGTACCGATAGGCACAGAATCGTAAATGATGTTGTGGGGACTGCGTTTGCCCCAAGTGCCACTCACTGCACTAACATAGCCCGCCAGGCCCGCCCCCTTGTGCTTCAACTGCATGGAATGAGGCTGTGTGTGTGTGTGTGTGTGTGTGTGTGTGTGTGTGTGTGCGTGCGCGCGTGCGCATGCGTGTGTGCGTGCTCGTTTGTGCATGCGTGCTCGTTTGTCCGTGCGTGTGTGGTGTGGGGCTCATGTCTGGCTTGCATTGCCCTCTAGCGTTGATTCTACAGAATTGCCTGAGGGGCGGTGAAAACAAGCGTACCCCTTTCAATTTCCCTGGAATGCCAATTTCTCTGTAACATATATACTATTAGTGTTTTGCCAATTATTTTGGGGACCCTCATGCAATATCCTCATGGCCCACCAGTGGGCCCCGGTCCACATGTTGAGAATCACTGGTGTAGAACCCCAAGTGGGACTTCATCTCCTCAACAGCCACTGGCTTTGACTGTCTGGTACGAAGCGCTGAGTCGTCTGTGTCCATGTTCTGACAGAGAAAGCTTCTGTATTTTGTAGAATGCTGACTTGCCTAACTTGCCTAACTGCTAACTTTGTGTCAGGCTGGTTTTCATTTTGAATTAACCAGTGTGATCCGGTCTAGAACCTGCCTTCCACACACACACACACACACACACACACACACACACACACACACACACACACACACACACACACACACACACACACACACACACACACACACACACACACACACACACACACACACACACACACACACACACACACACACACACACACACACACACACGTACATGCACACACCATTTCCATCTCAGCTAGACCCAAACTGGATCGCAACTTGCAAAGCAACTTGATTCCAGTCTAGGGACTGGCTGGGGACATTGTGTCGTAGCGTAATCTGTACACTGGGAGTCAATGCTGAGTCACAGCATGTCACTGACATGGACCCCACTGCTGTCACTGTCAGAACGTCTTACAGACTGCTCTAGCAGTTCTTCAGTGATAGTATTCAGTGCCACTTCTCTCCTGATTGTGAATTCCAGCTTGTGACTTTGTGTTGTGCTAGAAATGGCTTGACTCTGATGCCTGGCCACTACCAATTCCCTCACCGCCATCTCCACTTCCACGGCGCTGACAGCCAATCACTGCTTCCATTTCATTAATTGGTCAGCAGGTCAGGATTGTTTTAATAGGTCGAGCGATGCTCGGCTCCACCAACAGGCCAACATTCTAGGCCAGTGACAGAGGAGCGAGCTGTCCACTGGGCTGGTAGGATGATCAGAAATAGAAAGGGAGCTAGTCAGAGAAGTGAGGTGAAGGACAGGTATTAATAGAAATATGTTGACTCCTAAAGCAGTCGTGAGTGGGGGTAAAAGAAGTAGCTAATTGAGAGGAAGGAGAACCAGATGTCAAATTCTTCCTGGTACAAATATTTGCTAAGAATCATTGATTTTTTTCCCCCAAGGAGATATATTTACATGGTGTCAACAGAAAAGAACTAACAGACTGATGAATGAGCCAGAATGCACATGACTTCTTGTCAGAAAGGACATGATAATGTAACCACTGACATCATCTCGACCCAGCAACAGAGTTAACAAGGAAAAAGTGACATCGAAAGAAAAAAAGGAATGAGGCGAGTGAGGGAGCAAAGATAGTGAGATGAGATGGTGTGTGTGTGTGTGTGTGTGTGTGTGTGTGTGTGTGTGTGTGTGTGTGTGTGTGTGTGTGTGTGTGTGTGTGTGTGTGTGTGTGTGTGTGTGTGTGTGTGTGTGTGTGTGTGTGTGTGTGTGTGTGTGTGTGTGTGTGTGTGTGTGTGTGTGTGTGTGTGTGTGTGTGTGTGCGTGTGCATGCATGTAGAGCAGATTTCAATTCCACCTGCACCGTAGCGCAGTGTTAGACAGCATTGTTAAGACTGAGAATAGGAGGAAATGAGAGAAAATTATGGGGGGAAAAAACGCAATGAGAGAGAGAGACAGAAACCAGAAATAGCAGCAGCCTATTATCATCACCTCTGCCTGTCTGACTGTCTCACCTCTAATTACAGCTACTGCAAATAAACTGCTAAAGCATTCACTGTGTGTGTGTGTGTGTGTGTGTGTGTGTGTGTGTGTGTGTGTGTGTGTGTGTGTGTGTGTGTGTGTGTGTGTGTGTGTGTGTGTGTGTGTGTGTGTGTGTGTGTGTGTGTGTGTGTGTGTGTGTGTGTGTGTGTGTGTGTTATACCTCTCCAGTTAACCACTTTGAGATGAGGAGTCTGCGCAGAGGAGTTAATCCTCACCTTAATGTGACAACTGCATTTCTCAGAATGTCACTGTTGAGCAGTAGTTTGTTTGTGTGTGTGTGTGTTCGTTCCCATGTGAGTGTCTGCTTAAGACACATACTGTGAGCAGCCAATGTAGGTCAGGCGTATTGTAAATATTCTCTGACTTGTGCCTGAACCGAATGCTGACAGAGATGATACAGACACTGACAGTCGCAAGCCACAAGCACGCACGGCCGCACGCACACATTGAAGTGTGTTTTGAATCTAGGTCAGGCAAGTGTTGGAGACAGTAGTGACCTTTACTCTCTCTCTCTCTGTCACTCACACACACCGACACATTATGTGATTTTAACTGTATGACAGATTGGAAAGGTGAATGGGCCTCATTCAGAACATAATATAAGTACACATCTGTGCTTAAACTCATATGAATATTTAATGCAAAATGTGTTTTTTTTTACATTTTACACACATTTTCAGGTTCAGGTTTTTGCCGTATACCTGCAGTGCCTTTTGTTAAACCCAGTTTTGTCTGGCAGGTCTCTTGATGCCTTCATGTCCTCCGCATCAATCTCGTTCTGCCTCTGGTAAACTGCAGAGGCAGCATCATATGGCCACTGACAGCTTCCATACTTTCCCACCACACCCTCCCCTCAACTCAGCAAAAACTACTGAACCCATGCTGGAATATGAGAGAGAGAGAGAGAGAGAGAGAGAGAGAGAGAGAGAGAGAGAGAGAGAGAGAGAGAGAGAGAGAGAGAGAGAGAGAGAGAGAGAGAGAGAGAGAGAGAGAGAGAGAGAGAGAGAGAGAGAGAGAGAGAGAGAGACGGGGGGCCATGTCAGCCATGTTCACCCGTCTGCCTATTTGTGTCTCTCTATCGTTCAAGTCTGTCTCTGTGTCTGTCCATCTCTTTATTTCCCTGTCCACCTGTGACCTGTCCCTATATTTCTCTCTACAGTGTTTCACGTGCATGCGCGCACGCACGCACACTTATAACTTGTTGAAGTTGAATCAAGTTTGCATACATGTATGAGCCAGTCTCCCATTGTCTGTCCCACTCCAGTGTGCCCTGGTTACAAAAGCAGTATGTTCCCTTACCGATCCATCACACCATGACAGTTGTAAGATCTGTAATTCTGGTGCAGCTGGCGCTGCCTGGTCCGCCTCCTCTCAGCTGGAACACGGAGCCCAAAAGACTGACGAAGGGACATGGAGGAAAAAGGGATGAGGTGCCGGGGTTGAAGGGAGGGCAGAGGAAGTGTGAACATAGAGTGGGGGAGGTGGGGGGCGGTGTTCAGTGGAATTGTGGGGAGGAATATGGGTGGACAAGAGAACATTGCATGGAATTAACCACATTTTTCATCCCAATTTTTGGCATTTCATTATAGGCGTAAACTACATTAAAACATTGCATCTCGATGCGTTATGAATTTGTAGATCAGCTATTTTCTTTTGGGGTTTAGTGATTAACAAGGAAAGGGCATATGTGGAGTTTTTTTATTCATGCAGAAGTGAACTGAGTTCAATCAATTTCACAGCGTGCGCTGTTCTAATCTAGAATTAATGTGTCAGGTGATTATGGAAAACACACTGGTTGACAAAACTGTTGTAGAATAATTCCAAAATCAAGTGCAGAACTGTACACTTTCTTTCTTCTACTGTTGTTTGGACGTGATTACAGTAGTTCATTTGTAGCTGCAGACTGGTGTCATTTGGACATGTTGTTTTCGGGAGGCTTGAACATGGTAAGTGCTGCTACATGCAGGAGAGCTACAGTAATTACCTAAAATGTTAGTGTGCTGTTGTTGCGAAAATTAGAATATAAGGCCCCTTAAGAAACTATGCTCCTGGTTGTCAGGGTAATTCGAAAGAATACATCACATGGATGCACCTGGGATGTATCATCAGTGTTGTAGCCTGGGGTCATAGGGTGTTTCGGGTCTCGCAACATACACCCTCGCCCAGGTGACCCAGCCGGGGTTGATCAAGCCCCAACTTACATCCCAGGTAGCTTAGCTACCCACGGTCAGTCCTATAGGGAAAGACAGGGCCACTCAGTCCGCTTCTCCGGAACTACTCTGCCTGAACACGGGGAGGCTCTGGCACGTGGAGGGACTAGGCTCTGTGGGTGGCCTCCTGGCCGGGGTCCTCCTTCGTCTCACCAGGTAATAAACTGCTTCAGATTCTGGTAATAAAATACGTAATTTAATACCCCATTTCATTGGAAAATCCATTAATTCTCATTATCAGTCTGTCATATCGGTCTGTTGTGAATCAGTTAAGTTGCTGCGGTAGAAACTCAGAGAAAGATACATCCAATATTCATTTTGAGTGAGTAACTATTTTAGTATAGTTATACGTTCCCCAAAGCTTGGTTGACAATTCAAGAGAAAAGCTGGCTTCACAAAGGGTCTTTTTTGCCGACATCATGTCATTGAGTATAGCCCATTCATAATCTTTGTGTTTTTTTGTTGTTGTTTTCTTTCAACGATTTTTGTCACCAATTTTTTCACCCAGTGCCAATTGCCTAAGCTGTAATCCTGGGTGCTACTCTCCCTCTGCCAGCCTGAGTAGAGCCCCGAACTGAGCTCATGCTTCCTTTAATGCATGATGAGTGAGCAGGCCGCTTCTTATCACCTGACATGGGGGGGAGTTTCCCCGGTAGGACGTAACGCGCGGAAGGAACATGTTATTCCAACCAGTTCCTTTCCCCTCCATCAGGCACTGACAGTATAGAGACCAGGATTACTGCATGTTTTTTTGTGAGGGTACTTACCCTAGGGGACACGGCATAATCTTTGTGTTTGCTATTATCTTACACATTCATCTTATAATGTTTTACACCCCACTACAGAAAAAAAATAAAAACACTACAGATAAAAAACGAATAAAGATCTACAAATTCCATACCATAGGAAGCAGTCAACGATGTACAGTATATGGGCCGACAGCTTTTGTTTCCTCCAGAGATTGCTACAACCACCCTGAGACCTGACTTGGTGCTCTGATCCCCTTCCCTTAAAAGGTGTACATCATCGAGCTCACAGTACCCTGCATGGGATGACTCAGTTGAGGCTTATGAGCGAAAACACCTAGGGCTATGCTATGCCAAACTTGCTGCTGAAGCACAACCTCGCGGTTGGAACTCTGAGGTCCACCCAGTGGAGGTGGGGTGTAGAGGCTTTGTTGCAAGATCTACCACCAGACCGTTTGCAGACCTGGGAGTCAGAGGCCAGAGCCAGCACTCAGCCATCAAAGCTGCATCGGAGGCAGAAAGAAGCAGCCAGCGGCTTTTTATGACGAGGAAAGACCCCCGAAGTAGCAAGCCAGGAGGTATGCGTGCGTGCGTGCGTGCGTGCAAAACAAGCTTTTAAAAAATCTGCATCGGAAAGACAGTTAGTTAGTTAGTTAGTTAATTAGTTAGTGCACAGACCATTATTCTCCTGTAGCATAACAGGGCCGCATTAAGGCCCCTCAGGGCCGTGGAACTACACCAAATCAAAGGCCCCCCCTCAACATTAATCGGACAATATTGGGTGCGTTCACGCGCACGTGCGTTTGGTGCACGTGCCACTGCCAGCAGGATCGGTGCTGACACAGGCACTGGGCACAGCCTTTCCAACTTCAGTCTATGCTATAACTACAGTGTCTATCATTACAAATTACATTTATTATTAAGGAGGTTACTTTATAGTCATTACAGTCGTAGGCTACTAGACATATGGTGATGAGATGGGTAACAAATGTTTCATATTTATTTTCTTATTCTTCATAAGAAATTCAACAATTCAAGTTTAGAATTGAGAAAACAATACTCAGCAGAGATGGGAAAAGTACTACTCACTTCCATTACTTAAAGTAGAAGTAGCCTCAGATACATTACTTATGTAAAAAGCGACTTTAGTAAAAGTACTCATTCAACTAATTACTCAAGTAAAAGTACAAAAGTACAGGCTCTGAAATGTACTTGAAAAGTTAAAGTAAAAAGACCTCTTGAAGTCTACCGCAGTGGTTCTCAACCTTTTTACCACCTCAGAAAATAATATTATGGCTCACCATTATGACTGACTGATGTTAAAATACAGTAGCGTAGACCTACTACCCCATTCTATTCAGCTATTTGCACAGTACAAATGTATTTAGAATATGTCATTTAGATTTTCACAGTGTACATTATGGTAGCACTAAGACAGACAGACAGACAGACAGACAGAGATGACATTAACAACCGTGAGCTACATTATTCAAACACAGCACGTGAGATACAGTCTAAGCTAAGCCTACTTCAAACAAACACACACACGCACACATCTTCATTGTAAGATTAACTCACCATGCTGTGGAGGTTCAAAGAGTTTAACACACGGCACTTCCAAAGTTTGTACAATGTTTAAGTCACAGGAGCTGGTTTTCATATCGTAAATATGAACGTTGGCCCAAATCTTGCGTTTAATCCACATGGTTCTTGTTTATTTGTGTCGCTGTCACAGACCATGATAGCAGAGCCATACTGGTTAACAGAAACAAACTTACCCTAAAAGCGGAGGATTTCAAAATAAGAGCCGCTTGTAAAGATTAGTCGACAGTAGTTTTATTTTTTTGTCTACTTACAGGAAGTAGAAGTGACACATCAGTACCAGCGACGGTATGCAAGAGGTTTGCATCTGTTCTGCCGCGCAACATTAAAACTAAAGCAACATACGTTTCTAAATATATATAATTCACACAGCAGGGCCCGAATGTATACATTTTTATAAATAATAAGAATATATATAATATTATAATAAAATAATATAAATTTTAAAAAAAATTACAACAATATATATATTTTTTAAATACATAATTCACACAGGGCCCCTGCAGGCTGCAGGCCGTGGAACACAAGTTCCACTAAGTTCCGCGGTTAATGCGGCCCTAAGTTGGACAAGCCTATCTTGTCTTGTCTGTCTCTCCTCTCTCTGCCTTTGGTTCCCTGTCTCTCTACACTATGCTGTTGGAAATAAAGCATTAAAGAAAAAGACAACAAACTAACAAAAACATGTATTCTTAATAAAACTTAATAGAATGCAATTACACATAACGTTAATTAGTTTTGCTGGTTTCGAGAAGTTTGTGCATTTGCATGACTTCCTGTCAAATTGCCATCTCTTTTATGTCTTCTCTTGCTGCTTCTTGGCAGGAAATACATCAGTAGCATTGCTTTAAGTTGCTGTGAATTAATGTAAATGCAAATGTGAATCAAAATAACAAACAAAATAGGATCATAATGTTGTTACACTCTATATAAGCGGTGTCATGCACAAAGGCAGCCAAAGCGCATTAATGTAATTATGCAAACTCAATGCAAATTGGCAATAACAATTACAAATTGATAGGATATAACCATATGTCTCTGAAGAACTGGTATTATGTTGTTCAGTTTTCCTTATTTTCGGAAACATTGATTGTCAGTGAAGCATCCTGGCTCTGGGCAATTATCTGATGGCTGTTATTTGTTGTGAACTGTACAAAAACAATTACATTAAAACAAAGTAAGTACACTTCTTGATTAATCAAAATAGTCTCCTGTTATTAATATGGCTGCACTCAAAATAAATGTTAATTATTTCATCTGTGAACGAGGTTCACTGAGCCATGCATGTCAGTTCTGAAGTTGTCATTATGTAAACACAAATAACACTTATAAATAATTCTCCACCTGTCTCTCTTCCACCTCCGGTATGTCTGTCTTGCCCTCTCTCTCTTCCCTACTGTGTGGTGTACACCATTGGTTCTCAAAGTGGCGTCCATGGCCCCCAGGGGTCCTTGGGGGTGGTCTAGGGGGTCCCCAGCAACATTTGTTAATATACTGTAGCATCAAAATCACAGTGTGTGATTTTGGTGTGTGTGTGTGTGTGTGTGTGTGTGTGTGTGTGTGTGTGTGTGTGTGTGTGTGTGTGTGTGTGTGTGTGTGTGTGTGTGTGTGTGTGTGTGTGTGTGTGTATGCTCGCGCGCGCGTGCATGTGACAGAGACTGACGAGTGATTCATGGTCTCTCCGTCCGCCTCTCAGTGGGAATACGTTAATGTAAGCGGTAAGGAAATGAGGTCATCTTTACACAGTAAGCAGTATACTGGATGCAGGCACATGTGCAGCCACGTGCATTTATGTTTGCATAAAATGTTTACTAATGCGATATTTGCATCACATGCATTACTCATTTTTATTGTAAAGCAAGCTTACCGTAATTATTCGATCATAATTGCATTATTTTGTGAAGAATGTGAGGATCGTAGCTATAAAGATGAATGTGAGAAAGTGTTAAAAAAGTGTGCACTTGGTTGTGGATGGAACAGTCACACTCACACGTGTGCGTACAATCATCTCCCCATGATAATTCACCACAGATTAAGCCTGATTAATACTTCGGTGTCACGCGTCAAAAACAGCAGATCTACGCACCGTAGATGCGCCGCATCATTAAAAATGATTACCTATAACACAAAGATTTGGCGGCCCCCCTGCAGTAACTCTGGGGACCCCTGCTTTACACTATACTCCTCTTCCTACTGTGATCCCTCTCTCCTTTACCTGCACCTCTTTCTGGTACACCTGACCTGCCTATATCCCTCTCCTTCTACCTTCTTGCTTGCCATCTTCTTTCTTTTTCCTGCACTTGCCTTTATCTGACCTCTTTGTCTCTTATTCTCATGTGTTTCTTACTGTATCTCTCCAGCTGCACCTATTGTTTCGCAGTGATTGTTATTATTATCATTATTATTATTTTATTGATGTTTTGAATTCTTATTGTTACAATTATTTTGTATTATCAATGCCACAATTATTAGTATGGTAGGATCGTATTTTTTTTTCCACACATCTACTCACACTACTGAAACTACAGACTATCACACAGAGCAAATATTTGATTTAATTTAAAACGTAACACGTGTATCTCCCATCTTGTCCATTACATTTTACAGGTATGAGTAGTCAATACCAGTGTGCATTTCACATGAGAGTTATATCTGTCCATTTTACATTAATTATAATATCTGTCCATTTTACACTGGTAATCATATCTGTCCATTTCATATGAGTTTCCGTATGTCCATTGAGACACATGAGAGTTATCATATCTGTCCATTTATAAGAGAGTTCTATGTGAGTTATCATACATTATACCTGTAATTTGATAATGCGGTCACAACTTACAAGGGACCTCTGTCTGCTCAGCACCCTTATTGTCTATTTATCATTCAACCTTATGTTTTCCTCAGCTCCATTACCCTCCTGTCTCTCTTTCACTATCCCATTCCACTCACCCCCTCTTTCTCTTTCTCTCCTCTCCCCACTTCTCATTTTCATAGACTAGATCACCCTCTCTTCTTTTGTATTCTTCTCATGCCTGTCTCTCTCTCTCTCTCTCTCCCTCCCTCCCTCCCTCTCTCTTCCTCCATCCCTCCCTCCCTGCTACAACAGATGTTCTTTTTCACCAGAGGCGGGTTCCCAGCTAACAACCTAACATCCCACAGACCTCCATGCAACGTTACAGCACCACACAGAAGCTCTCAGAGAGAGAGACAGGAGGGAAGAGAAGGGAAAAGGGCAAGAGCAGTGCAAATTGTAGACCACAAGCGAGAGTGAGAGAAGGGAGAGGGAGGAGAAAAGAGAGAGATATTGAGATCATGCGCATATAAGTTAAAAGTGTACACATATACTGTACTGTAGCCTACTCTCACATGCCTCCATAAACAAGCATACACGCACGCACGCACGCACGCACACGCACACGCACACGCACACGCACACGCACACGCACACGCACATATGCATGCATACATTCCTATCTAGGTGTAAACAGATCTGCATGCTCATGCATATGTCGTATATGATGAGGCATTAAACTGCGTGTTATCAGGCTTGTAGTTGTAATGAAGAAGAGGAGAAGAAGAGACGTCAGGTTTCCAGGTTCCAGAATCATTCAGTGTGTTTATTCAGCATCAGCAACAAACAGCATAACAGAGAACCAGAGAGCCAGGGGCAGAGCCCCCTGAGCTCCACACAGCCTCACGTCGTGTGAGACAGTACTAACTAGTCATTTTACAGTCACTTCTTTATACACTGTAGGTAGCTGACATTAGAATGCAAACGTCATGTGGGGTGGGGGGTCAATGAGAGCCCCCAACAGCTGAAGATCAAGCTCTGAAGTCCTTTGAACATTGGCAAATGGTACTGATTAGCAACTGAATGCCAGGAAGCCAGACCTGATGTCTCCAGGTTAAACAAAAGGCAACAACACATTATTATCCTGACTTTAGCAAGGTTACTTCTGATCTGATTTTACTTGCACACTGTTCAATAACTATAAGCCATATACCACACATTCAAATACTCAAATACTCATGGGTGTAACATGGGTGTAAACACAACTAGAAAAGGTGCTCCTTGGAGCACAGGTCTCCACCGGTAGGTTATTGTCGGCCAGCAATGCTCGGAATTCGCCAATCAGGATGGAATATGAAAGTTCAGACGGATCCGTTTTGATCACTTGACTATAGAGATAATGTGTAAAAAAATCGGCCTCCTGGTAATAGGGCAATGTTAAAGGGGTGGCATTTGTTCCTCAACGTAGTATGAATGTGCGCGCAAAGTTTCACCTCAATCGGACGCTGCGTTCATGATTTGCTGATTTTTTTTCAAAATGGGCCACTTGTGCAAACTTTAGATGTCAATCTTAGCCAGTCAGGATGGAATATGAAAAATCAAACAGATCCGTCTTGATCACATGACTATAGAGATCATGTGTATCTATTTGAGTGAAATTTTGATCAAATCTGAGGGAGTAATATACAAAAATTGGTTTTACAATTGGCCTCCTGGTGGCACTATAAAAGTCAGATGTGAAAAATGCAAGGCAAAGGTTTTTTCTTGGCCTCTAGGGAGTGCGCATACAAAGTTTTACACAGATCGGTGCAGTTATAGGTAAAAACACGAATCGGCCTGTTATTGCGCCACCATGTGGATGATTTCAAAAGTGGCAATGTGCGTGCAAAATTTCTCGGAAATTGCACGCTGTGTTCAGGATTTGAGACAAAACGGAGCACTCCTACAAACTTTGGAAGCCAATCTTAGCCAATCAGGATGGAATATGAAAAATCGAAGTTGCCTACTGTGTACCGATTTGTGTGACGTTTGGACAAAATCTGTAGTAGTACTTTCAAAAAATGCGTTTTGCAAAAATCGGCCTCCTGGTGGTGCTACTGCTATAACAGGCTCATGTGAAAATTTGTGGCAGAGGTTCTACTCTGGCATCCAGGGAGTGTGTGTGCACAGTTTCGCTGCCATCAAGCCGGAGATTAGCTGTTCACAGACGGATGGACGGATGGACGGATGGACGGATGGATGGATGGACGGACGGACGGACAGGGTGAAAAGCATAGTCGAGCATAGTCGGCCTGGCCGGCGGAGACAACAGGTGGATTTGGACAGCACTCAGACACCACTTTGACTCTACAAGCACTAGTCCTCATTAAGGTGAAATTTGCAAAACCATAGTTTTTTTGTGGTATGGGGCACCTTGCGCGTGCTCCTCTCTTGTGGCATGCTTTGTGTTTTTTTGGTGTTTTTTAAGCGATTGTCTGAACTCAAAATCTCCTGTAATGTGAGGGCAGCTTTACTCCAACCTTGCTCTTTGTACAGTTGTAAAGCTGATCTGCTAAATGCCTAAATTGTAAAATGTATTTTTATAAGTCTTACCAGTTCTATAACTGTCAGCACTGTATTCTAATCATTTTCATTTTCCATTCTCCCTTTATGGAAACGTATTTGTACGCAATGGCACATTATCACATCTGATGCTAAGAGATAGTGACTGGCTGACTGTCATCATTTAAGTCCCTGGCTGTCTATTTAAATCCTCACCACAGCCTCTGTCAGAGATAAGAGAGAGCTGGGAAGGAAAGGTGTGATTTGAAGAAGGAAAGAGTATTAGAAGCAATAGCCTTGGTTGTCAAACCTAGAGGTACAAGAATCTGAGAGCCTTATATTGTGTCATCTGGTTACAGCAGGAATAAATCACAGCAGGAAATTAACTTGATGTTCCTCTTGACACATGCACACAAAGACACACAAAGACACCGCCCCACTGACATACAGAGAGAGTAATTATTGACCATTCAGTGCTTTGTCAGCATCCATTGATATCTATGATTAGGATCTGTCTGCCTTGATCCAAATGATTAAGAAGGATAGGGCGCTAGCTGCAGCAATAATCCTCACGTGTGTCTACTAGGAAGAAATCAGGAGAGGTCAATGGACTGATTATTTGGTTTCGTAACCTCCAAGTTAAGACCAAAAAAAGAACTGAACGAAGTAAGTGGCAAGTAAGGCTATTGGTGAGTAGTAGCTATTGGTGAGTGAGTACTGAGTAGTACACATTAACACATCTTTGACTGACAAGTCTGACAGATGAAAAGGAAAATTACCAATAAACCCAACCACCGCCTTATAGTTAAGAAGAATTTCCACAGCTCCCTTCCGGACAGAGGTTCAGACTCCCTATGGTCAGGTGCAATAGATAATAAACTATAAACACATTTGTAATTGTTTTATTTTAACTTAGCTAGGAGAGTTTAGAGAGAAAGGAAACTGAGGGTAGAGAGAGGGGAGACATGATATGAATTAAATATGACCTTGGAGTGTAAAGACTTGTGTCAGGGAAATACACCTCCTAATATTTCACCACCAGGAATCCTAACCTGCACCATATTTATTATTTGAGGGTTTTGTATAAGATCCCATCATTTTGAAAGGTTTTAAACAATTTAAAGGAAACTGGTTTAATTAATACATAGTTGCAACAGTCTTGTAACAAAAAGCAGAAAGTCATCAGCAGAGATTGACTGGTTTTCCCTTCATCTAAACTGGTTTCTATGAGGACAGATCAATGAAGAAGACTAGACTAGAAAAAAGGCCATGGGGTTACTCGGGGAGCATGAAGGTCCAGAACAAATTTCATGACAATTCAGGCTGTAGTTTTTGGAACAAAAGTGACTGATCAACCAACCAAACCAACCAACGGACATAGCCATCCTTAAAAAACTTGACAGGAAGCCTAACATTGTACTCATTTGTCACATATCGACAAATACAAAATGTTATGATCAAGGAATTGGACATGTAACATTCTCTTGAAGGGATAAATGATCTCAAGTTCCAGCTTTATCAACCAGTACCAATATCCGACATACAAACAGGTGGTCTACAGGCGTTTGTTTCCCAAGACTATGCAAATTATTCAGATCATTGCAGTAGTCAATAGTACATGTGTAGTACAGTGGTACTGTTTACCTTTTCTTGCATGCCAGGCACAGTAGGGACTTTGAACAGACCAACCCTGCAGGGCTGCATTGATTTCCATGCGTCAGCAGACTGGGGAGTCTGTATGTGTCAACCTGATGTTAAGTAAGCACTGTTTTGCCAGCCTGATTCAATATTAAGTCAATGTAAAGACACAAAATTGATCAATATGGGAAAAACTCTCTTAGAGAAAGAGAATTGAAATCAACTATGTAGTTTATTTGATCTAAAATCACTGTTTTATTACTCAGTACGTCTAGAAAAATAGTTCCTTACAAGTGCTTCAGTGTGTTTCAAACTTTTTAGCTTGAAGAGGGTTTCTAACGATACAATGAATGAGTTACATCTAACATTGACAAAAACTTTTCAGGTACATTCTGTAACACTTATTTAATGAGGCCAAAATGTAAACAAACACAATATCTAAAAAAGAAAGCAATTTGGGGGAAAATGGTCGATGTTTATATAAACTATGTGGCCAATATTGACCATGAACAATGTAGTAATGGACAATGTACATGTAGTAACACTAGTGCAGTATGGTCCTTTAATGCTATTGTCTTCTCTGTTTGTAACAAGCAGTGTGTTGACTCCAAAAATGAAGAACAGCTTGTGCCAAAGTTTTTTATTATTCAGTGGACAGGCATCTGCTATATTGTTTTTCTTTTTTAATGGTCCTGCAGCCAACCAGCACCTGATTATAAGGGGCTGTGCATGGGTTACTCTCTCTATATAGCCTATTTATTAAGAATGTGTCAAACATCTCGAGCTAGTCAGTTTGCCTTTATAAAGCCAAGAATAAAGTCTGCGCTGGTTTAGATTTTGAGCGTGGTTATTTGCATAATTGGGCTGGGAATGGGATGCAATACCCGATCAAAAGCAGTCACTTGAGACACATTTAAAAGTCATTCTAATGAACCGGATCTAGACACAAAGTTGGAAGTATTATTCTGGATACAAAACACCAGGTCTGAACAGGGTGTTTTCACAGACAGCCAAGGAGATAGTGTGGACAACACAAAATGCTAATGACATAGGGCTGAAATCGATGCACATCAACAGTCAACCAAGTAGGCTACTGAAACTGAACACACATGCACACACGCACGCACGCATGCATGCATGCACACATGCCAATGCAGTGTACACAGAAAAAAATGCTGACACTGTGTGTGGTGATGGGGTGTTATGGGGAGGTGGACTGAGTGCAGAGCGAAGAGAAAACACCAATCAAAGCCCTAAGCATTAGTGTGACCTCATCGGCTACCATGATGATGAGTACAGCACACTGCATTGATCCCAAGATTTACACTACAGCTTTTTAGAAGAAAGAGAAGAATTTTTAATTAGGAAAGATTTGATAAAAACAATAAGGGAAGAAGAAATGTGTTTAAGGAAGGAGACAAGAAAGAGAGCAAGCAGAAAAGAGAGAGGGGGATCGGTAGTGCATCATGTTTCAGAACAGAAGAACCGAGACAGAGCAAAAGAGAATACACATTGTGTCAAACCTCATAAAACATCTACATGTGAACTCACCAAAGATGCTTTATAGGCAAATCAGACAGTTCAAACCACACCATGCAATGAAATTTTAAGGGTTTGGTATGGGCTAAATCTAATCTAGTGACCAGTAGGGTTTCTGTATCTCAAAGGTGTGAAATGCAAATACCAAGGTGTCCATGGCACTAGGGGACCATGGCAATTGATGGCTTGCCATATGGACGTTTCCTGCAGGTTTCCCTCTGTATCTTGTAGATTTGACATCTCCGAACAGCATTATGTCAGAGATATGTCCGTATAACTCTAAAGTGTGCGCTGCAGTTTCCCAGTCCAGGCAGTGGTGAATTGTAAAAAGAGTAACACGTAATTGATGCTAAGGAGAAAAAGTGTCATTTTTGTCACACAGCACTTTTCTGGAGATTTTAGATGTCATGTCAGAGAGAAAGAGAGAGCGAGTGTCAAACATGTATGTCTGGTATGGACAGTGAGACAGGAGAGAGAGGGAACACAATGACAGAGTTGAGGTAAAACCCAGCCGTTCTATATTTAGTTGAGATATCGTTTTCAGGTGGGAGGGCAGGAGAGAAAGAGAAAGGAAAAGGAAAGAGAGAATCTGAGCATTCTCAGTTCACCATCACGCACGCACACACGCACGCACGCATGCACACACACACACACACACACACACACACACACACACACACACACACACACACACACACACACACACACACACACTACCAAGACATCACATGTACAAAGTTTGCAGGCACACAGATAAACCTTCCCGAATGTGTGCGTGCGTGCCTACTTGCGTGTCTATCTATTAGCTCCTCTCTTGCATTTTTATGCTTCCTTTAGCTACTGCCGTGTCCATCTCTGGGCTGGGACTCATCTCATTATGATGATCGTTATTCAGCAGCGACCTTATCAGCCTGTGATATATGACTGACTTAGATACAGTTTTATGATCAGCCCCTCCTCTCTTACTGTTTGCCTGCCTGGCACCCCTTTTTGTTTAAAGGGGAAGCTACAGTAAGGACACGTGGACAGCAACTTCCTGGGAGAGTATTTGCGGGGGTGGATATGGGGATAGATATACAGACATACTGTGCATGCTGGCACAAAGATTCACATAATTTATACTTGGGAGCTGCCCACTACAACAATAGCATTGCACTGGCTAGTGAACAGCTCTGCTTGGGCAGTTAGGACTTGAGTGCTTTGCTCGAGGGCACCTTGAGGGTAGCTGTTCTGAGAGTAGCTGTTTACAGAGAGTCAGAAAGACAGAGAAACAGACAGACAGACAGACAGACAGACAGACAGACAGACAGACAGACAGACAGACAGACAGACAGACAGAATCCATCTTCTTAATTTTCAATCCAATGCAGTCTACGTTAGGAATTCCCACATGAAACACTTACCTGTGACCCTTTATTTATCACCTGTCTGTGAGCTCAATACTGTTGGCAATAACACTACGTGTTTTCCTCCTTATAGGGAAGCATCTGCATAGTACTAAAGCTTCTATTGTATTTTATACTTTGTCAAATGACATGAACCGAAGCAGAACAGACATTCCAACCTGAAGCCATGGGAGCGGTGAAAATAGAAAACAATTACATTTTAAATAAAGTTGAATATTTCCATACGTATATATAAAACGTGTGAAAAAACGTTAGTGGAGGTACTTCTGTGGCCTATACTGGCAGTGTGCATACAAAGTTAGGCGCTTGTGAGATAAGTTTTCTTACTATATTTGTAAGTAAAAGTGAAATAAACAACTTGTAGTGTAACTTTCCACCACATGAACGTTGAGTAGAGTTGTCCGTATTGCTAAAAGACGTGTGACAGTTGAAAGAGAAGTTAATAATCTATCTTCATGACAAACTGCTTTTCCCCCCCCATTGATTGATTTCCCCAGGTTAGTTAGCTACCTAGAGTTAGCTGCTTAGCATTAACATGTACATGCAATAGATGGAGCTTAATTATGTGTACTTGGTAAAACAAAAACTATTCAGGATAAAGCATTTGTAAGAGGTGAGTGAATGTGAAGAAGGGAGTCTGCACCTCAGCCAAACGTAGACAAGCCCAGTGTAGCTGGACAGCACAGCACACTGTTGCAACTGAAGACTTTGCAAGAGAAGCAACCAGGTCTATGAAAACAAGCTCAAAAGAAGCTAGTAGGCTACGGCTATTTGAAAATAGCCGATCTACAAGCTCACGCGATGTGTTGTGTGAGCTTGTAGATCTAATTCTTTTTTTTTTAAAGAATACAAATTAACATTACACCACTGCACTTTTAGAAACAAGCCCAACGCAGCCCATAATGTAGAGAACTGACACTGGAGCAGCTCAGACAATTGAAGCCTCTTTTATTAAAAGGATCCCTGGCTAATAAGCCTTATATGCCTTAATGCATTAATAAATACAATCTAAAATGAAAAACACTTTAAATATTTTAGAAATAGTTAATCTTTTACTCTATGGGGGCTGACAACTAGCCTGGTAAACCCTCCCTCCGGAAATCTAATTTCTATTTGATTCCAGGAGTGACCTGGAATCAAATAGAAATTAGATTTCCGGAGGGAGGGTTTACCAGGCTAGCTGACAACGGCGATATGTTATGTATAGAAGTACTCAATGCTCAATTTATTCATTATCATTTTCATTTGTAAGTGCAGTTCTACCGCTATGGCAGTAATTTAACCAAATGTAAAAATACAATATTAATGTACAGTAAATGAATATATTGAAAGTTATGAAAAATCTAAAGGGTGTGCACACATACACCCCCCTGCACAATGTAGAGTCTGTTGATAGATAGTATTTTTGGTTTAGAAGCAATTGAAAATACTGATTACTAAATCCTACTGTAATACTAATTTCAATAAATATAACGTTGAGTACATTGTTGATAGCCCCTTAGTAGCTCTGTGGTTGAACTTTCTTTCTTTCTTTCTTTCTTTCTTTCTTTCTTTCTTTCTTTCTTTCTTTCTTTCTTTCTCAACCTACTCTGGGCTATAGCAACCATGTACTTGGGTAAAAGAGCCACGGTGATGACCCCAGACGACAACATTGCAGAGTTTGACAACCTGGCAGGAGTGTTGCCGGAGGGCACCCTCGCTCCCTTCCTCTTCATTATAGTTCTACTGGACTATGCAGGCTATCAGTGGAGGGGAGCAAGAACTTGCCTTCACTACTCTTAACAGACCAAGACTATGCAGATGACATCTGCCTGCTATCTGACCATAAGGCACCGGGAGCTCCCAGCAGGAAGAACTAGAGAGGGGGGGCCCGGGGGGGGGGCTCTTTCTCTCTATGATGAGTTCCAAAGTTTGACCCCCACTTACTGAACTGATGACGTCAAGTAGAAGACTGCTCAAGGTAGTCTAAACTTTACTTGTTTTGTTTAGTTTATTTTTGCTGCTGCTTGTGTTGTATGCTGTGTGTATGCTAATGTGATTCAAGCTGTGGTATTATTGCTGTCATTTTGGGACCCAATGACTCGGTGGCAATGAAACATTTTCAGTGACTGTTTGTGGCTCTGGACTTGAATGCTGATGTGAATGTACAGTGTGTTTCTGATGTTGACGGTGGTGAGTTGTGACAAAGTACAGTATACAGGTATGTGTACTGTATGTGGCTATTTGTCACTTCAATAATCCTATGTGTGAATTTTCCTTTTAAGTTCAAGCTAGAGATTCTGGGCTTTGACATAACAGCCATAAGACTGATGTGGATCTACTGTATTTGAGTTGTGTTGTGTTGTGACTGTTGTTGAAGGTTGTGTAAATGTCATTGTCATTTTGTGTTTTGCTAGTGTAATTCAAGCTGTTGCTCAGTGCACTAATTTGATTTCAGGCTGTTGCTCTATTACTGTCATATTAGGCCCCTGTGACTGGGTGGAAAGGTATCATGTTCAGTGACTGTTTCTGGTTCTTGAATGAAGACTGATGTGAATCTATATGTTGTTTGTTGGCTGGCTCTTTATCATGTCAGTTAGCCTATGTGTGAGTTTGCTATTTCCTAACACTGATCAAACACAGTTTTTCATGAAATTCAAAATGGCAGAAGATCTAATGGTCAGAGAAGGTCACAGTGGCAAAGCTTTTCCTCATGAGGAGATGCATAGTGCAATGAAGTTTCATGGCTGTAGGTCAAACAAGGCATGAGCCCATCAATAGAGGGCGCTAGTGCGCTGCACCACCTCTCCCTTATTATATTCTTGAATAAATATACATTTAAAAAATATATTCTCTAATTATCAAACCAACAAGGTAAACATTATATAGTTAATGACTAGTGAGTAAAATGTATAAGCACAACGGTATCGCCGATGTACAATGCGACGCATGTGGGCTTGTAGATCGGCGATGTTTGACGCGCGATACCGTCATCCTTCGAAGTACTATACACCAAGCTTATTTAGCCATGAAAATCACCACAACCCGCTGAGTTCTCTACCGATTTACAGGCGGTTTGGTTTGTATGATGCAGGATTAAGAATGCTGGTTTTCGTACCAAAATGCTTACGTAGAATCGTAGATTGTAAAAATCATATAATAAAGCAGCATTTTATTTTATTATTAGCCAAGTACAAAAAAGTGTCATTTTTGCTCATGCCATTAGTTATGTCTGTCTTTCACAAATGTGATAACATAGTACATGTTTTGGTGTAGCATTACCTGGGGGAAAAGGCACCAGCCACCGCATGAGTTATACCTGTTTAAAGTTTGAATTTTCGGGACTTCCGGTTATGCAGAGTGAGGAGTAGACGTGTCCTCTCTCTGCTCCCCCGCTTCACATCTTTACCTAAATAGAAACCCCACTACCTTCCTCATAAATGGTATGATTTGAATTTATATAGTTTGCGATTCAGTTTTGACATCGAAGCATGGACACTAGAGCTTCCACTCACGCCAAAAAAGACACTGTTTTAATGAAAGCCGGTACCGCCGCTAGCGACATCAACATGGAGGCATTGACTAGCCTACTAGAAGACCACAGGGCGGCTCTTTCGGCTGAATTTAAATTAAGCATCACATCGCTGGAGTCTAAAATAGATCTTGTACATGCCACTATAACTGATCATGGCCAGCGTATTACATCATTGGAGTCTAACGCGGACTCAGTCAGTGACCGCATTGTTTCCCTGGAGGCGGCCTGCGCGGAGCTAACTGCTAGCAACACTAAGCTGCGTGCTAAAGCCTCGGATCTCGAGTCGAGGGGTCGCCGTTGGAATGCACGTATAGTCGGGGTGAAAGAGTCGATTGAGGGGGGGACGAGGCCTACCACCTTCTTCTCCACCTTCCTGTTCGAACTCCTGGGAGACGAGGTTCTGCCTGAACCGCCCGAATTGGACTTAGCTCACAGGTCGCTAAAGGCTAAACCGGGTGCTAACGAAAAGCCGAGGCATGTCATCATTCGCTTCCACAACCTTCCGATCAAGGAGAGAGTTATTCGGGAGGCACGCAAGCTGAGAAACCTGCAGTACGAGGGTCAAAGAATCGCCATCCATGAAGATTACCCCCAGGATGTTATGGAGGAGCGCGTCAAGTACCGAGATGTGATGGCCGAATTATACAAGCTTGGCTGTCGGCCTGCTCTCCACTTCCCGTCCAAGCTGATGATAGCTAACGACAACGGCGGAGCTAAGGTCCGGTTGGCGTCCGTTGAAGAGGCCAAAAAGTACATCACATCTAAACGCCACTAATCGCAAGTAATGGGTGCTTTGCTTATGACTTGATCTGTTCAGATTTGGGTTTGATAACTGTATTTGGCCTGGCAGGTGTATTGTTTGCTGCGTGGACTTGTTTGGCTGCTGGCTTGCTAGCCTAGCTGCTTGCTAGCTGGCTAGCTGCAGCTGAACACAGAATAACATTGCCGGGCTGAAGATGCGCTCTTTTTTCTTTTTCTCTTTTTCCATCTGGACAGTGTATTTTCGTGACGCTCAATCTGATTACTCTATCGCTTGATTTGGGAACGATTTTATTTCTATTTTAATTTTTTGCTCTTTTTTGGACTTGGACATAATAGTCCGGACTGGTTGGGCTATTAGCCGGCTGGCTAGGTCCCTGCCTGGTTAGCCGCGGCTCAGCTGAGACGGCAACACTGTTTTGATGCAACGCCTTTCTTTTTTCTCCCTTTTTTAGACATATGCTCATCTCCTCTCCCTACCTCCCCCCCTCCCTTTTATTTTTATTTTTATGGTAATAGTGTGTTACGCCGTAACTAAATTGAGATAATATATCCACTGAAGGTGTGTTTCATGTACAACATGGTAATTGTATTTAGCCTGACTGTTATATTGCTACGTGGACTAACCCAGCGGTGACTGATTGACTAGCCTTGGCGCTGGCTAACTTTTGATGAGAGGAAGGGTCCGATTTGTTTTAAATACATTTTAGTTTCAATTTGATCATTTGTTATAATCTTAAATATGTGTGTTTTTGAATGAACAATTGTTTCTCTGGCCAAATTAGTTTTGTGTACAGCTGCCGACTTTCTTTATGTTTTTCTCTCTTTTTTTTGTTGTTGTTGTGTACACCAGACCAATAATATCTCCTTTAGGAGTGTTGATTGCGTAGTTTACACGGCCCTGGGCCAATCATTTATTTAATTGACTACTATTACTGACGCCAATCTGCACTCTTATATGGGCTTTTCTTTTGACCCTAGTTTTGGACCTCTATATAATGGTTGTAATGTGGCCTTGATGCAGTAGTTACCATAATTTCGGTCCTCTGTAATTGTAACACCTTTGGTGTCGATTTGATCTCTAAATGACTTTAAGACGGCCAATTGCTTCTCGTAGGGGGGGGTGGAGGGGGTGTGGGTGGAGGGGGAAATTCAGGGCTATTTTATTTTACTTGGTTTTCAGGTTTTATTGTAAAGGTTTTGTTGTCACTGCTTTATAAATGCATTTTATTTTTGTTAAGATAGGTGTTTTCAATATATATGTTATTCCGAGCTTACTCTTCCATATATTTTTTACTGTGCAGCCTAAAACTTTAGGTGACCTTAAGGTAGCCAATTATTTTAGGGGAAACAAGTATGAATGACATTTTCGTTTACATGTTTTTTTTTTCAAATGGTTTTGTAAAAGCTTATTTTATAGTTTCTTTATGTGTATCTCACCTCATTATGTAGCCTAAACCTGAGTACCAAAAAAACTTTTCTTTTTTCAAAAAAAAAAAAAAAAAAAATCGAAGTTACTTTTTATTTGGGCTTTCACTACAGGTTTTATTTTGAGGTTATTTTGATACTACCTTACAAGTGAAATATGCTCGAGATGGGATATGTGTACTGTATTATACCTGTTTTTTTTTTTTTTTTTTTAATGTGGAATCTATTTTGTTACTACCTGCTTTTTGGATGATGTTACAATATTGCTAATCAGATTATGCCAAATTTATGATGGATATTTGCACTTAAGGTGTGTGCTGAGTGGAAAAGGGAGGGTAATATACCTGTTTATATTTTATTTATATCTTTTCTTGGATTGTATACCTTTTCTCACTCAGCGGTTTTGTTTTGTAGGGGGGTGGGTTATGGGGTTGTCAATTACTGTTCAATATAGGGGGAACGGAAGTTAAGTAGGTAGGACTGACTTATGTCAGGAAGGTTTGTATCCGGAGTGATACGCGTTTTTGGTGCTCCCTTTGGAACTAGGGTCCGTGTTCTCAGAGAACCGGGTTTATGTATATGTTTTTCTTTCTTGTTTGTTCTGGATGTGTGTGTATGTGTGGGCCCCTCCTTTCCTTCCTTCCTCTCCCTCCCCCTTTCTCTGCTCAGATGCCGGCATATCAAAAAGGGTGACGTCGATGAGTGGTAGGAATCTCCGTTTCATTTCTTGGAACGTTAAGGGAATGAACGGTGTCATTAAAGCTGGAAAGGTAATTTCACATTTGCAGCAGCTCAAGGGAGACGTCTGCTTCTTACAAGAAACACATATGCGCACTGCACGGGTGTCGCGTATTAAAAAGCCGTGGATGGGCCACCTGTTCCACTCAAAATATTCTGAAAGCTCTAGAGGGGCCGCCATTATTATACATCGTGACGTTGCATTTGAATTGAACACCACTGTGTCAGATCCAAATGGACGGTATGTTATGGTCTCGGGCAAATTGCTAAACACCCCCGTGGTCCTGGCCTCAGTCTATGCTCCAACGTGGGATGACGACAAATTTGTTTCCAAATTTTTTTCTTCTATACCCAACCTTGATGAATATCAGATAATCATTGGAGGAGACTTTAACTTAGTCCAGAATTTAGATCTTGACAGGTCATCTACTAAACAAACTACTTTGTCAAAATCAGCCAAAGTCTTGCAATATCATGCTGACCAACTTGGGTTAAGTGACCCTTGGAGGACTAGGTTTCCTACTCAAAAGGTGTTTTCGTTCTTCTCGCAAGTTCATCACAGTTACTCAAGAATAGATTTTTTCTTACTTGACGACAAATTATTGCATAATGTTCTCTCCTGCGAGTACCATAGCATAGTTATCTCCGATCATGCACCGACATCTGTAGATATAAAATTTCCACATGGCAGACCACCCTCCAGGTTTTGGAGATTCAGCCCACAGCTGTTGTCTGAACCTACATTTAAGGACTTCCTTGAGTCACAGATAAAATTTTACTTTGAAACCAATGACACTCCAGATATTGACAGTAATGTATTATGGGAAGCTTTCAAAGCCTATCTCCGCGGACAAATTATCTCATTTGTTTCCCACTTCAGAAGATCGGAGCAATCCAAATTGACAGCAATTTCAGCCGACATTCGAAATTTGGACAGCCAATACTCGGTCAATCCTTCGCCCACCTTGTACACACAGAGATTACAACTACAAGCTCAATATGACTTGTTGTCAACTGGTAAGGTTGAGAGACAATTGTTACAGACTAGGCAGCGTTATTTTGAACAAGGAGACAAGGCGGGCAAATTACTTGCATACCAGGCAAGGGTGGCCAGTGCCTCCAGACTGATCCCTAGATTAAAATCACCTACGGGGGAGGTTAGGACAGACCCGGGGGAAATTAGTTCGATTTTCTCTGCCTTTTATACAGATTTGTATTCCTCCGAGACCCGTCCACAGGACTGGGAGGGGCCCAATCCCCTAGAAGACTTAGAATACCCAAAATTGGATGAGGGATCTGCCACTAGCCTTGGAGCTCCTTTAACAGTTCTGGAAGTATCAGAGGCAATTAAGTCCCTACAGAGTGGTAAATCACCTGGGCCCGATGGCTATAGCACAGAGTTCTTTAAAACATTTTGCGACGTTTTGGCCCCAATTTTGGTACGGGTATTTAATGACGCCTTTTCAAAGGGAGAGCTACCCCCTTCTCTATCTGAAGCATCAATTACATTGCTGCTGAAAAAGGATAAAGACCCACTTTTATGCAGTAGTTATAGACCCATATCTCTTTTAAACGTTGATTTCAAGATTATGTCCAAAGTCTTGTCAATCCGTCTCCAGAGAGTCACTCCCGATCTAATTAATTCTGACCAGACTGGCTTTATGCCGGGAAGGCACTCGTCCTCCAACACAAGAAGGCTGTTTAACATCATCTACTCTCCCACCACTAGGGTTCCTGAATTAGTGCTTTCCCTAGATGCGGAAAAAGCCTTTGATAGGGTGGAGTGGAGGTATCTGTTCTACATCCTTGACAAATTCGGTTTCAGCCCTAACTTCATTTCATGGATTAAGCTTTTATACACTTCCCCGGTAGCTTCGGTCAATGTTAACGGAGTGAGATCTGGCCTGTTCTCCCTCTCCCGTGGAAATAGACAGGGTTGTCCTTTATCTCCGTCGCTGTTTGCGCTCGCAGTCGAGCCTCTGGCAATTTGGCTCCGTAATGAAAAGAGGTTTCAAGGCATTACCCGTTTTGGCTCTATGCATAAGCTCTCCTTGTATGCAGATGACCTTCTGTTGTACATTTCTAATCCGTCATCCTCTGTTCCTACAATTTTACATATCCTAGATCAATTCAGGAAACTCTCTGGTTACAAACTTAACCTCCAGAAGAGTGAATATTTCCCTGTTAATGCCCTGGCCGACGAGCTTCCTCAAACCCTCTTCCCCTTTAAAAAGGCTACAGAGGGATTTAAGTACCTGGGAATATTCGTTACTAAAACTTTTATAGAGCTATTCGCGAAGAACATCAGTCCCTTGGTGGAACGCTTTAAGTCGGACTTGGATAGATGGTCCACCTTGCCTCTCTCATTACTAGGACGTGTAAACCTGATAAAGATGGTGGTGCTGCCCCGTTTTTTGTATCCTTTTCAACATATTCCGATTTTCATCAGCAAATCTTTTTTTTCTACACTCGATCGGCTCATTAACTCGTTTTTATGGTGTAATAAAAAGGCTCGAATTAGAGGCACGGTCCTTCAACTTTCAAAATCCGAGGGTGGTTTGGCGCTTCCCAATCTCCGTCAGTATTATTGGGCATCCAATATCCATAAAATAATTTTTTGGAATACTAATTTGACTCTTGCAGTACAACCCCAGTGGGCCAACATGGAGGCAGCTTCCTCGAATCTCTCTTTATGGTCGGTGGTCTGCTCTCAACTACCCCTACCGGTTAAACAAGTGTCCAAAAACCCTATCGTAGTTAATACATTAAAGATTTGGAACCAGTTTAGAAGGCAATTTGGTCTACACAGGTCCTCAAATCTAGCACCTGTATACAGGAATCATCATTTCCTTCCATCATGTACTGACCCTGTCTTTCGGATTTGGGCAGACAAGGGTCTGCGGTCCATCAAAGACCTTTATACTGACAACATCTTTTCCTCATTTGCAGCCCTGTCTGCTGAATTCGGCCTCCCCAATTCTCACATGTTTCGCTTCTTTCAAATCAGGCATTTTGTGAAAAGTCAGAACCCTCAGTTCCCGAGCCGACCACCGGAATCGGTGATAGACTCCTTTTTATCCCTTAGAGCTGGTGAAAGGAAGCTTACTTCAATTATATATGACACAATCTTTTCAGTTAATTCGACTCAATTGGATTCTCTGAGGGCTACCTGGGACCAGGACCTCGGGATTATCATGTCAGACAATCAGTGGAATCATGCTCTAGACCTGGTACATACCTCCTCTATTTGTGCAAGGCACAGAGTATTGCAATGCAAGATATTACATAGAGTCCACTATACCAATGCAAAGCTGGCCAGAATATACCCTGAGAGGTCCGATGCTTGTAATAGGTGTAAACAATCGCCAGCAGATTACATGCACACGTTTTGGTCCTGCCCTAAATTGTCAACATTTTGGTCAGAGGTGTTTAACACCCTTGGGGTGGTGTTGGGTGAACCAATTGACCCGGATCCCCTCACAGCCCTTCTCGGAACCACAGTAACGCCTATTGTGCGCAGTTCAGCACGCCGAGTTATTGCTTTCACGACCCTACTCGCTAGGAGGCTGATTCTCCTTAAATGGATACACCCCTCTCCTCCTACACACAACAGATGGATTCATGAAATTCTATACTGTCTCAAACTTGAGAGGATCAGGTTCTCCCTTAGCGGCTCTTTGAAGATGTTTTACAAAATTTGGCAACCTTTTCTGGACCACATTGACACCCTTACTATGGTGGAAGAACTCGCAAATTAGTCTCTCTCTTGATGTCGAGACCACATTGGTTCCCCCTCAACGACTTCTTAATATGTTCCACTAAATTTTATAACCTTTCTGGACCTCATTGACTTCCCTACTATGAAAAATAATTCATAAATTAATGTTCTGTGCAGAGAAACAACCTCCCCCCCCCCCCCCCCCCCCCCTTTTCCCCCCCTCCTGTTCCCTGGTATGAATGAGTGTCTTGTCTGCTGTTTGTCCTGTCTGTTTACTTTATTATTATTTTTTGTCTCATGGTAAAAATTTACATTGATTACTGTATCCATTTGACTGTTTGTTTTGTTGTGCTGTGTATTGTTTGATTGTTGTTTTGTTTTTTTGTTTTTTGTTTTGTCAAAAAATCAGACCTCTTTGTTTTATTTTATTATCATGATGCCCTTGTTTAATGTCTGAAAAAAATAATAAAGAGATTTGTAAAAAAAAAAAAAAAAAGTTTGAATTTTCAATTGATTGTTGTGAGTTTAATTTCTTGGCCGTTTTGCATGGCCCTCTACCATTAGGCCATACTGATTGGAATTATCGTTCTTCTTAGTGTACTGAATCATTCAGTAAAATTCACTAAAAAGTTTTGTTCAAATGAGTTGTTCACCAGTTCGGTCAGTGCTCCGCCTGCGTTGCGTAGTCACTCACTGAAACACAGGCATGTCATTCACTGACTGGTCAGAGCAAGACGTTCAGCCAATTGCCCCCTCGGGCTACGGGATCTAAACTCCTGCAGGCACCCTGCAGGAACTCACACTGAAAACCTGACAGTTACATTTCAAATTGCATAATTGACACAGATAAATTAACAATCACACTTTTTAAGGACAAAAAGCTGAGTGAAAGATGGAGGAAGATAGAAAATGAATGTGTATGAGAGACAGTGAGGCAGACAGTGGTGGCAACGAACAACTGGTAATCACATGCCGTGCTACATACTGTCTGTATGTAGAAACTTCACCTCATTCAAGGCTATTATTAAGGCATGCCTCGTGGTGAAGAGTTGCACTCTAATGGGTGCAGTAGTTGTTAATTGCGATGCATGCATGCTGATTGCAAGTAAGTTCCCCAGTTGCCTGCACCGCCATTTCACTCCCACATCACCTCAGCTCAAACTAGACACCTACACAAGATTATCGACCCGTGGAGTGCGTTAGAGTGTGTTAGACCTAACGTGCGTGAAGTTGTGTAAAAGTTGTAGAAATGTCACATATGCTGTGTCATTACCATTGATCGTGCGTGGAGGTCAGTGACCTGTGTGGCCGTTCCATGGAGGCGGAGAGGGTGAGCAGCAACACTCAACCCAGTTGGACGTTTAGAATCAATGACCGGCCCACGCCACTCTGTTACACAACAGAGACACACAACATGATATCTAAGGAATAAGAAATACAGTAATAACCAACATCAATAAATACAATTATACAACAAAAACTAAAACAAGCTGAACACAAAAAATACTTTTAAGACCAGAATCAAATTCTCTCAAGCCAACCCTTTTGGGAAAGTAACATGCATCTTTTGAATCTAAAATAATCTAATATAGATTACACTCAAATCTAAAAGGAACCAGGTCAGTGGAGCTCCCCCTTGTGGCATGATCGTGAACATTGCTGACCGTTACCAAGGTTAACATGACGTCACATCTCTAGGTAAATGCTGGCCTGAATATTCCAGAATGGTGGATTGCCAGATATTCTCAAAAGGTCTAGAAGATAGAACCAGAATAGAACCAGGATATTTGGCCTTACAACCCAATTATCTCTGCACCAAAGATAGAAGCAGAAGATAAGTATTCTCAGAAGCCAGTAAACTACCCAGTATGTATTATATATCACGATATCAACAATATCAAATATGCAGTATAGTCAACGGCCACGAGGAAGTGATTACCTTCATAATCAACGTTCGTCTGCCTACCCTGCCAAGAAGAACTTAAGTATTGAGATTACCACGCAATCTCAACTCCATACTGATTGAGCCTTACAACATCAATCTCCAGAAGAAGAAGAAAAGCAAGAAAGATACCTCTATCTTGCACCACAGGGACTATCCCAATACTATCGATATTGTGGACTCAAGAGACGATCTCTCGCCCTTCCTAAACCAGTTTTAAGGAATAATAATCTAATATAATAATATCATTGTTACACTGACCATAGTAAAATAATTACTAAGGTACTTCGGAGCTACATTACTCAAAATTCTATGCACCATGCAAATCTTAATTTTAGTTACTCTCCCCTCTAAGCCACTTCAGGCTATCAGAATGTGCCGGGAGGAGGTGAGTCCTGGGATGCAGTTTCAATATTAATCTAACTAATTTAATTTGTGCGGCCTGAAGCCTATTTTTTGAGGTCTTGGGGGTGCTGGTGTACCAGGAAGAACAGGCGTAATCAACATGCCATTGTACCAAAGCCCCTGATAAAACCTTCAACACATTTCTATATGAAAATAGGAATTTGACTCTCTGATTGACCTTAGAGATAACTTTTTGTGCTATGCTTTCTCCAGATAACTTGTTATGTAATATGCAGCCCAAGTAGATCATCTCCTCCTTAGCCAAGATACAACCCTGAAACCCATGGACCTCCTCTGATGTGTTACTCCTTGGTCTTTTTTCAAGATGGGTCTGGTGGGTAGCTGACATTGTTGCCAACCACTAGCGCCTGTTTACCAAAGAAATACCCAAATGCCAATCCCAAATAGCTACTCACTCAGCACAGTGTTTTATACCAGTTCCAGACACAAACAAAATGTGCTGCAGCTGACAATTTGTGCAAGTTTGACAAATGCAATATTGCCTATGACAGTTATGTCTAATTGGCAGATATAACTGTCTACCCATTTATTTGGAGAACCATGTAGACTGGATAGGAAGCACAAGTGTTATGGATACGTTTCGGTACATATAGTTCAGTGATTGGCTGGACAAGGAAGGGTTTGTATGGTTAATTCTTCCATCGGAAGGCTGCATTACTGTTGCCTGGCATTGGCCATACTGATAACGTGGATTCACTCTCACGTTCCTCCACAGTATCAGTCTGGACCTCGGCCCATAGGGAGCGAGTATGAGAAATCAGAAAATGATCGGGCCAATCAGTGACTGCGTTTCAACTCCTGTCTGTACAACAGTGAAAAGCATCAAAATCATTCTCTGATTTCTCATACTCGCTCCCTATGGGCCGAAGTCCAGACAATAGCCTTGATACCGGCGTGGAGGAACGTGAGAGTGAATCCACGTTATCAGTCTGGCCAATGCCAGGCTAACATTACTGTACTTGTATGACTGGGGGTGAAAGGCTGGCAAGTGCATCATGTCCCATGCACTTGCCAGCTTACCACATGGGAGAAACCAACGAAGAGATGTGAAGTCTGCAACACTATCCGTTAACCTGTGACTCCCCAGTTATTCTTTGATTTAGTTTCTTTGGAGAACCTTATAATAGGAGAACCACCGATGAGCCACCTACTGTTTTCTAGGCGTGTCATAATAGGTGACTATATGGTGAAAATGGGCAAACATTCAGAAAAAATTGCATATCTACAAGCTCACAGTGGATGAGCTCACAATGCATCATATTGTGAGCTTCTAGATTAGCTAAGAGATTTGGTGTAGAGGGGAAAAAAAGAGGGGACCAAATAATGACCTCTGGGGGACCCGGTTAAATGTAGGTTTTAAATGGTCAAAACACCTAATTGAACAAGACAATGAAAGGCAATGAAAGCCACAAGCTTATTAGACCCCATGTCTTGAAAAGCTATGGATCATTTTAATATAATTCATGGGTGGAACTCATACTCATACTCCTCTCTCTCAGCACAGCCCCACAGTAAGTTCTATATTTTCTCTACAGAAACATGTAATTCTGTAAGCATTAAATAATATTGTACACTACAACAAAATGTCATGTTGGGAAGATTCATGGCAATATTGGTAGATGGAAAGTCATGTCATTTCATCAGACAAATGTCTGATGAATGTCACTTGGAGCTAATTGTGTAACAATGTAACAAGTTTGCAAACCTATTCTGCAATCATCACTTTTGTTATACATGTAAATTATTTTCCAGTACATTTGCACTACTTTGTTATTTTCCATGACTGGTTAAACGGTATAAAACAATTAGTGATGAAAAGAATATTTCTTCCCCAGGCCTTGTCTTTGTTCTCTTTCTCTGAGACTCTCTCAGTGAGATTAAATAAAACCCCGTTGGGAAAATAAAAACATAAAATGGATGACAGTAACAAAAATGACTATGCTTCATGTTTTATCATGGTCTTTATTTTGTATTTTGTTGGTCTTTTTTCCTCTCCGCTCCTCTCCTCTCCCCTCCATTAACCCTTTGCGGGATTAGAACCCCTCCCACTTTGCAAACATCATCTTCCTGGTTTCCATGGAGATGACTCCCATAGTTACCGAAGGCCACCAATGACATGTCACTGGTGAAGGGCAGAGGGTGCAGTTCCTCCCCAGGTTGAGTCAGATCATGCAAACATAAAATGATGACAGATCCCTCTCACTGACCTCATCTGTGCACAGGCTGCATCTTCCACTGCAGGGCCAAGTGGCTTTATATCATCATGTTCACCAGCTTCTCTCCTGTGCAGCAATTCTGCCCAAAATACAAATCTTGCGTTTTTGAGGCGGCATGTTTTGGGGGCAATTTGGACACACCGTGCAGTTGTGTCACTTTGTGTTGTACTGTAGCAACGAAGATGATGTAATGCACCCTCAAAAGAAAAAAGAAAAAAACATAACGACCGATGCCGTGTGTGTGTGTGTGCGTGTGTGTTTGTAAGGTTGCATTTTTATGCTGTAATACTTGTATGTAGTTTTTGTAATTATTGTATGCTGTAATGTGTTTATGTGGACTGGACTCTTGGAAGATTAGCCCGACAGGTAAAAGAGATCCAAATAAAAATCCAATCAAATCGATGCACTCGTGCTCTTAGGGCAGTGGCTATGTCACCTCTAAGCTGCTCCTATTAAAACTATTTAAAAGTATTTCAACCTCCCAGATTGAGTCTATTTATTGATTAATAAAACAAGAAAGTCCTTGGCCCAACAATATAGGCGCTACACCAATAAACGGAGAAACAGCACAAACAAAATTATATAGTGCAAACAGTACCTCTATGGTGGAAGGTGTGCATACTGTATGGTCTGGTTTTGCAGATATGGCAGAAGGGACATAGGGAGACAAGAGCGAGACATGTAGAAATCCTCAGTAAAATCCTCAAGTGTTCATTCATTTATCCGTTTAAAACAAATAAATAATAATAAAAGAAAGAAAGTCCGGTGCAATCAAGAAAGTCCGGTGCTCTTAGGGGCGGTGGCCATGTCACCTCTAATCTGCTCCCATTTTTAAAGTAGTAAATAGTTTAAAAGTATTTGAACCTCCCAGATTGATTTATTTTTTATCCCATTGTTTATTTATTGGTTAATAAAACAAACAAAGAAATCCTTGGGGCAACAATTTTAGGCACCACACCAATTATACAATACTGTCATTATACCAGTTATATTAACACTCATGCTTTTCCAGTGCATGCAATAGACCATATTCACACGGCGGCCATGTTTCTATGAAGTCAATGAAAGTAGCCACCCCGGGTGGCGGCACTTTCAATGTTAAATTCCAATATGGCCGCCGTGTGAATATGGTCTATTAAATGGAGATAGTGGGGGTTCAGTTGAAAATGAAACGATATGTAATTGCTAAATAATGGGCTAACAGTGTAGCTGCAGTGAACTGTAAAGTCGTATGGGACCTCGACAGTATGCCACAGCCTTTAAACTGTCTCCTCAACACTAATGTATTCATATCCCGCTGCTAATTATTTTGCCATTGCTAATTAAACTGAAAGGCACCTGTGTGTCCCCTGCAACCTTCTACATTGTCTTTAGTTTCTCTCTTTGTTTCTCTTTAGCTTTTCTCCCTCGCCTCAGTGGTTCAGAGAACAAGCAGAGTGCCTGGGTTCCCTGTAGTGTCTGTGTGCAGCTGAAAGCCGATGCCATTATTATTGTTGTGTAACCCCTCAAGCTAACAGTGAAACATCCTGCTATTTGTTTGTCTAAATTGTCTCACCGACAGGGGCATTATTAACAGAATGTCAAATATAATCACTGCCGAAAACCCCAGCGTCTCGGTATACTGCAGCTGCTGTAAGGAGGATAAAGACTCACACACACACACACACACACACACACACACACACACACACACACACACACACACACACACACACACACACACACACACACACACACACACACACACACACACACACACACACACACACACACACATTGACACAATATTGAACATTTGAAACAATAGAGATGGGTAAATGTTCCTGTAGTTAATAGTTATAGTTATTTTTCAATGATCTTTTTCATTACAGCCCAACCTTTTTACATGCTATGATTTTGTACAAGTCATCAACCTCTAAAGAAAGAAAGAAAGAAAGAAAGAAAGAAAGAAAGAAAGAAAGAAAGAAAGAAAGAAAGAAAGAAAGAAAAGAAAAAAACAAACAAACAAACAAACAAGAGCTTTATTGTTCTTCTAAGTACATAAACCTTGCTTTATTGCATGGTCTCTGACTAGTCATTGTGCCCTGGGTTGATTTATAATGCACCAGGCAGATCTATGGCAGAACAGTGTGAGTCTGGCCTCGCTTGGATGAGTTTAGGCCCCATGTGGGAGCATTACCCTGATGACACTCCACAATTGCTCTGTCATCGAAAGGCATGGCATGTCAGGTTGTCCAAGGTCTCATAACACTGTGAAATCCTCAGTGTTATTGTAACTCTGAGAGTGTATGTCTTTATCACAATATCATCTTACAGTTAAATTGCAGTTAAATTGGCCTCTGTAATTATAAACCATGCCATCATGGATGCACTGGTGTCTAGTAATTGGTTATATCTATATATATATATATATATATATATATATATATATATATATATATATATATATATATATAATTGTAATGACATCCTCCTACTTTATGATTGTCTAAGACATTCTTGTAATTTTCAGACCTTGAAAACGTTATTCATGCTTTTATTTAAACACATTGAAACTACTGTAAGTGTAACTCTCTGTACTCTGTCCAAATACACATCAATTTGGGGGTCGTTGACATTCAAAAGTTTGAGAAGCACTGATTTAGGCCTGTCACAATTATTATATAATCGCCTAATCGCAATTAGTAATAATCCCCATTATTTTGCATAGTCGTCATAATCGTTTCCTTGTTGTAATTTTCCAAAAATAGCAGACACGTGTTGTAAGCATGTAAATCTGCTATTTCCGCTATTTTAAACTTTTTTTTAAATATAAAATTATTAAATATGTCATTAATGTCTTTGTAAGTCCAAACAGAAATGTCATTTGTATTATTATGTTCCAATGTTCAATGCCAAAAACACAATTAAATCGTTAATCTGTATGACAATTAATCGTCAACTTAAAATTTGTAGTGGTGACAGCCCTATTTAGGCTACACCATTTATCTTTCTTATGTGCTTCCCTTGAGTTGCCCCAGAATTAAAGAATAAATTACTAGAATTTCAAACTCCATTTTGCCTCCAAGTAAAGGACATAAATTTGTAATTTCATTTTGTTTGCGAGGAGAGGTCCTAAAATGGTGCTAGTTGGTTCAAGCATGTAAGTGGGATAATACAAATGTACAGACTAGCGCCTACAGCTGACAGAATAAATTGTCCAGCAGATAATAGCTGGAGTCCTCTGGCTCTGCCTTAAAGAACGATCCACTTCCATCAATAACAATTATGATTATGATCATAAAGCATCCTGCTATACAGTTTTGTAAGACTGAGATGTGATTATATTACCCATGCTGCTGTGAAAGATAATGAAAGTCATACCCTATATTGATTATGGGAGAGATAAAGGCTTACAATGGAGCTGTGAAACTTAAGGCTTTAGTACACAGTAAAATCCTCAGTGTTCATTTATTTATTTGTAACTCCAAATGTAATGTAACCAAAGGGCATTTGGTTCATCTGTACACTCTCTGAGTTAAATTAACACTGTGGATTTTACTCTGGGGGGTCAAAATATGTCTGTGCGTGTGTTTCATCAGGGGTTAATCAGAGTATCGATGGCGCAGCTGTGTGACACTTTGTTAGCAACACAGTGTTTCACTTATGGATGCATGAGAAATGACACATACTGAAGTATGACGGTGTGTGTGTGTGTGTGTGTGTGTGTGTGTGTGTGTGTGTGTGTGTGTGTGTGTGTGTGTGTGTGTGTGTGTGTGTGTGTGTGTGTGTGTCACATCACTGTGACCTTGTAAGGGTCATCAATAATGATGCAGCCCAAGGGCGTCAACCATTTGCAGTGTACAGCGCTGTGTGTGTGTGTGTGTGTGCTTGTGTCATCTTGTGACACACACACACGCACACACGCGCACACGCGCGCACACACACACACACACACACACACACACACACACACACACACACACACACACACACACACACACACACACACACACACACACACACACACACACACACACACACACACACACAGAGCGTAATGTATATAGTGCATTCATGTGTGGACAGACTTGTGTGTTATCTCTTTCTATTTCTTTTTTTCTCTCTTACATATTTATACATTTTTTCTCACCTTATTCTCTCAGGTGTAGTGAATAGCTAATGACTGCTGTGATCCACAGCACATAGGCAGAGCTTGCTTTCATTACGTCGCTGTCGGATGGAAAGCTTGTATGTCCAGAACCGTTCACTTTTCAGGAAATGGAAAAAATAACCTGTGTTCCATTGGATCCAATGTAGTTATTATTTAATCATAAGATCTAGAATCTAGAGATATTTATAAAACCCACAGATCTACATGGCAAGCTCACAATGTGTCAAGATGCGACTATTCTTGCTACTTTTGTGTGACACTGCACTTTGATGCACGCAAGCTTGTATAGCTGCTATTTTTGAATAACCAACGCAAAAATCTAAAATGACACAGATGCTTTCCCGGTTTTAAAGGGTTTTCAAAAAAGGAAATATGGAGATTCAAGGTTTCTGCCCAACAGTGATGATAATGTGGTGTGCCAGTGAGAAATCCCTCAGGGAAGCGGCTCAGGTAGAGGATGAGAGATGGATCTAGGAGCCCACGGGATTTGCTGAGTGATAACATTGATGCCACCAACTCTATTCCATTCTGATTGACAGGTTCAGCCTGTGGACTATTGTTTTCCGCCGGGTTCATTTTCAGAGGCGGATATCATTCACCTACAGTTAGTAAGACTCCATAGTCCTCACTCTGCGTTCTGAAAAATGATACGCTCTACGGGGGAACCCTTTTAGATCGTTAGAATGATTGGGCTGTATAGTGAATTAAAGGTAGGGTGAGTGATTTTCTTTGGTTAAAGAAAGTGTTAGATAGCTCTATATTCTGATAGTACTCATTGCTATAGAGTGTTTGTTCAGTAACATTGTGTATTTTGGGTTTTAATATGCATTAAAAGTAAAAAAAAAGAGAAGTGTATCAAAAGTGTATCAATTGTCTAGTGTGTCAGTGTAGAAAATTCGGCATTACCATAGGTGTGCAAAGAAATCAGCATCAATATTACCAATGTAGGATATATACAGTTACAAATTCATATGTTGCGGCCAGAAGAAACTATACAGAAAAGAATAAACAGAATATACATCGGAGAATGCATTAGCAACGGGATATACAGAATTACATGCAGCAGAAGGATGGCAAAAGTATAGTGCAAAAGCATAAAATATGCTGAACCGTAGCAATTCTGTCTGTTGGTCTGTTTTTGAGATTATTTACAGATTAAAGACAGTTGACCTGGCAGTTACAGTAGGTCATTGTTCAGGGTTTTGATAGCCTGAGGGAATGTTATGTTCATGGTGGGCAGTAAGATGACATTCACTTTTAAGCTCTGTAGCCACATACTGTACCATTACACACGCATGCACGTACACACGCGTATGCAGTCCGCGCACACACACACATTTGTATTTCTGTATTTGTAAGTTCATCAACACTGTAGGACACCAATTTGATCGATGCCATGTTTTTGCCATTTTAACACTAACCCTAAAGCTGATAATAGCCGATCTACAAGCACAACACGTTGTGAGTTTGTAGATTGACTATTAATTATAGATCAGGCATAACTCCAACCATAAGCCCTAAACCTAACCTCTGAATGCCTAATCCTAACCATAACTCCAACCTGAATATTTTCCAAATTGTAAGCATAACTCCCCAAACCATTGTAAACCATAAGAACAACCATATCGACTCTCAAATTCTACTATACTTGTACTATACTCAAATTCTGCTATACAAATTCTATAATACACACACACACACACACACACACACACACACACACACACACACACACACACACACACACACACACACACACACACACACACACACACACACACACACACACACACACACACACTGACCCATTCACAGAGACTTCTTTCCAATTATCTATCCTGTTCAGTTCTGAAGCTTCCTGCCACATGAGCGGTTAACAGGACAGTGGAGCCGTGGAACCTGATAGTGGTTCCTCTGTGTAGCATGAAGGGATATGGAACCTGCAACCCTAAACCCTCTCAGGTGTAACATCAGCTGTGGGGATCCCATTTAAACGGCTTGGTGGGGGATTCTAGTGCTTCGTTATGAACCTTCGGTAGAGGCTGCTTATAGTAGCATAATAGTGTTAATGAGTTATTTATTTATTACTTTTTACTTCTTTAACTTCAGTATGAAAGCATTATTTTTTGCTGGATCCCCTTGAAAATGTGATGCTAAATCTCAAGGGGTTATTCCTAATTTCAATCATCATTATAGTGATTGCAGTCAGTACAATATACAACATGCTAGTGTACACACAACTTGCAAAAAGAGTTGTTTTTCTTTGATTTGCCATTGTGAACAAGCAAACTAAACCAAACTAAACTCTGTAAAGTCATTGGTTCATCTGACAAATCGAGAATGTCAGTTTGTTGTTAATTGAAATGCGCATCTTCACTCCAAATTCACCTGCTACACTGGACGCCCTCATTTAAATGGAAATCGTTTGCGACTGATAATTATACTCACTATTTATTATATCACTTTTGGAAACGAGCCATTTTCACAGCTCAAACATTTGAATGAGGGTAATGAGGTCACTGGAGGCGGGCAGTTAATTGAATGAAAATAAAAATGATTTCTGTCTCTCCCTGCTGCTGTCTCTGTGCAATTTAATGCGATCAAAAGTTAAACCACTTTGCACCTCTTTCTATCACCATCTGACTGCGCCGATTGAAAAATATGACAATAAAAGTTAGATATATAGAGAAACAACTGCAGCATGTAGGAGATTTATACAGGTGGAAACAGCAATTCTTACTTCAAAAGCCTACCAGCTGTGGAAGCGGAGGAAATATAGAGAGTGCTTTGATGTCAACATCACAGATTTACACTGATTCGCTTGAGGTCCTGATAAATCTCTGCTTGCACACAGCAGAGTGTTGCTATCCTGTGTACTCATTTTATGATGTGTCCTGGACTCCACACTATTCTTTTTTAAGTGTCTGAGACTGAGTGTGTGAGCCTTAATTTATACTTGGTGGTATGACTTAGACACATGCAGAAAAAAGCAGATCTTCAAGAGTTATTTGTCATATCTGCCCCGTGCAATTTTTGTTTTTCAAAGCCTAAAAGCCAAACAGAAATTTCACTTTTATGTTCAATGCCAAAAACACAATTAAATCGTTAATCACAATAATTTGTATTGCAATTAATCTTCAAGTGATGGTGACAGCCCTACTGAGAAACACACATTTGACAGGGTCTCACAGCCAACAGGAAGAGAGGTCTTTTGTTTCCGGCTAATCAAAGATGAAACAAAAATGTTGAATCAGTGACTAAACAGAGACGTCTTAGAAGTCTCGCGGCTCATTAACCACTTGAACCCCAGCATCCAGATTCTGGGGGCGAACATTCGCCAAAAATAGCCGATTTGCAAGCTCACAACACGTCCTTCCTACATTACATCCTTGGGTGGGTTCCAGGGGGTCCCCAGCAAAAGGAGTTCATAGCATCACAATCATTTTAACCGCTTTATCCATTTATGTTATAAAGCTACTTAAGCTCACAGCCCACTTTGTGCCGCACTGCAAGCTTGTACATCTGCTTTTAAAAAAAAATAGCAGATCAGTCTGATTTTTCATATTCCATCCTGATTGGCGAATTCCGAACATTGCTGGCCCACAATAACCTACCTGACCTGGCGAAAGGCATGGCGAGAGAGTATGTTTTGCACCCTGTCCGTCCGTCCGTCCGTGTGTCCTGTCGTCCGTTAGCAGCTGATCTCTGGCACCGTTGGCTAAGGTTGGCTTCCAAAGTTTGCAGGATTTGTCCGTTTTGAACAAAACACCTTGCGATTTCCGTGAAATTTCACACGCACACGCACATTCCCACTAGACCGAGGAAGAAATGCCACCCTTTTCACATTGGCCTGTTATAGCGCCACCAGCAGGTCTAATTTAGCTAAACACATTTTTGGAACAAAATGCCTCAAATCATGAATGCAGTGTCCGATTGCTGGAAAGGCCTAGGAAGAAATGCCACCCTTTTCACATTGGCCTGTTATAGCGCCACCAGGAGGCCACAATAACGTACCTGACCTGGCGGAGACCTGTGCTCCGAGGAGCACTTTTTCTAGTTATATTTCTTTTTTACATAAATCTTCTCGTCTGGTAGGTCCCTGGCACTAAATATTTTCAGATGGGGGTCCGTGGCCAAATACATGTCAATTTGGGGGTCCTTGTCAGTTTGAGAACCACTGGGCTATTGCACTAGGTTTTCAACCACTGCTGTAAAGTATGTGATCCTAGCCCCAGCTGAATATTTGAAAGTGCTCAATAAATTATTTTGATTGATTTCAAAGATCTCTGTGTTCAAAGCAGCCATGTCAGCCATAAGGCTGGAACTTCCCTTACGCACGCACGCACTCGCGCACACGCGCGCGCACACACACACACACACACACACACCCACCCACCTTCCCTCTCCCCTGAAGAAATAAGACTGAAGTCAGGGAGAGTTAAAACATTCAAGTTTCAGGCGTTGCCATGGGCCTCTGCTTTACATTGGTGTTTGAAGAACTTTAGCGTGATCCAATTCCCAAACAGCGTCCCCTCC
>NC_137615.1:28341167-28364502 GCF_963280865.1 Gymnoscopelus braueri
TCACTGTATCAGGAGGATGAGAAGAGATAGACAGCTGATAATGATACATAAACCCCACAGACCGGCAGGAGGCTCATCCAACATCCAATATACATGACTGATGGCTCACTGTCCACTACAGTCCCTACATGCCTGGCTGACTGATTCACTGGACTACAGGCCGCTTGGTGGGGGGGCAGTTCACTGGCTGCTAGCCGCTTTCAACATGGCCTCTCTAGTCATTACAGGAGTGGTTCTCAAACGTTTTCATGTCGAGGACCCCCAAACTGATATGTATTCGGCTGCGGACCCCCATCTGAAAATAGTTTGTGCCAGGGACCCCCCAGAAGAGAAGATTCTAAATTACAAAAAAATAGCTGATCTAGAAGTGTCACGAATCAGCCATTTTTTAATAGCCAAAGTATAAAATATGTTTAAAGTTGTAAAAATGATTGTGATGCTATATTAACTTATTTAGCTTATTTAACTCATTAAATGCCTTATAGCCTAAGGCATCCTAAGGCCATGGGGGCCTCCATGAAATTCCTGCCCTGCTTATGTTATTCTCTCAGTGTTGAATATTTACTCAGGATTTTTGCAGTGTATCATTCCAAGGTTAAGCGTTCTAATGATACAGTCGCAAACTCACGGTATGAAATTCAATCAGTGCAATAGATTTTTTTTTCTTCTTAATATAGTATTTGTCCCACATATGTCTTGCAGTGAGGTTATTGCAGGTCTCTTCTTTCACTACAGACCACTTAAGTTTCCTGGGCTATTTCCAAACCCCAGAGTGCTTTTCTCTTTGACCGATAAGGAGACCCGACTGACGGAGGGCTCTCTGTGTATTTCCTTGACTGAGGTGTTGGGGGGGGAGCCGTGAGCCGTGAGCCGTGAGGGTCATACACACAGAATGACTGCTGCTGGATTCTGTAGTATAGAGCCATTTATCCCCAGTAAAACGTTTTATTTTTTATTTTTAATACACACATCAATGATATATTATGGTACAGTATGTTTGTCCGTCTGTCTGTCTGTCTGTCTGTCCATCCATCTATCCGTCCATAAGAGTTTTGTGTCATTTCTATAGAGCATTCATTTGAAACTTCACACAGCGATTCAGTGCCAACATAGCTTAAAGGAGTTCAGCCTTCTGCATCCAAGGTCAATCTAATTGTTATGTGTGTTGTGCACCTGTGTGTAGTGCATGATGCGTCCAACAAATGCAAAGCATTTGATTTCAAAAAGCTACATTATTATAGAGAAGAAATTGAATCAATGTATTGGCTGAATCTCATCAGTCAACCTCATTTCACTGTCAAGAACATACTATGGAAAAAGGGAAGGTTTTAGAATGACCCAGAAGTTACTTGTCAACCCATAATGTACTTTATTTTAAAGGCCAAACATAATCAGCCCCTTTACCCAAGAAATTCAATAGCAGTTTTATTCTCTATTTGAGAAAAAAAGGAAAAAAAATTGATTTGGGGTAGAAATACTGTAGTTCTGTTTATGTTGTTGATGTTTGTAAACATTAGAGTAAACCAGGAATACAGTAAGCCGGAGATATGAACTTTAAGATGGAAAGACGTGGTTTTAGTCAACTCAGCCATTGCAGAATTAAACACTGCCTCGCCGACGTCGTTATGTGCTAGGAAGTATGGATGCACTGTGGAGATTCTATCTTTCGTCTTTACTTTATGCTGTGTTTTAAGCTAATGTTCCTTATGTTGAATGAGCTGTGAAAACGAATATCCCTTTCTGGAACAATAATGTCTTATCTCATCTTATCTATACAGTATTTTGATTTATCAATGAATCGTATTTTCTATCTACAAATCAATCTCTTTAAGGTACATTTGTGAATATGACAGTAATTTATATATTCAAAACAATCCTAGCCTTTAAGATAGGTCTTTGTTTTATATAGAATCACATTTTGGAATTATTCTCTTTCAAGGTTCAAGGCTCAAAAACTTAAATATTTACCACGTCAGATACTGAAATAGACAAACCACAGCTTTCACTGTCTGAAATTCTGTAATGCTAGGTCAGGTCGTCTTATGCTTCATTGAACTCTAATCAACAAGTGACCTGCTGGGACCCACGCATATCAAAGGAACGACTCTAATAAATAAGCTGTGATATGTAGGTTTGGGAGTCAGCAAATCTTTGAACTTCATTGCCGTGCGTTGCTGCATTTCTGCGTTTACAACTGTTTAAATGAATGGCAGTGTCACAGTCAGAGAGGTCGTTAAAATCAGCTCATTAGGAGGGCTGAGCTAGCGGATCACTGCCAATGCTCCTCTGTTTATAGACACAAACAAAGTGAAAGGCACACACACACACACACACACACACACACACACACACACACACACACACACACACACACACACACACACACACACACACACACACGCACACAGCTGCATAGTGGCACATGCACTCACACAGACGCTCGCGCACGTACGCACGCATGCACGCGCACATACATGCATGCATGGGCACACTTAATTAAGGCCTAGTGCACTTACATTACGTTATATCCAGTGGTATAGTGGCTGAGTGCATTTTTATAATTCAAGTTCCACCTCTCCTTTCTGCTGCTATACCAGGGAGGTACTGTGTGCAGAACAGAATGAGATGAAGCTGTGTATGAGAGTGAATGTCTGTCTGTCTGTCTGTCTGTCTGTCTGTCTGTCTGTCTGTCTGTCTGTCTGTCTGTCTGTCTGTCTGTCTGTCTGTCTGTCTGTCTGTCTGTCTGTCTGTCTGTCTGTCTGTCTGTCATGTAAGTACATGTACTCAAGTATGCTGTATTTTTTTTATTTATAATTTTTTTATCCCACGATTTTGTAACCCTTTTTCACCCGGTGCCAATTATCTAAGTGATCCTGGGCGCTACACTCCCCTCACCAGCCTAGGGAGCCCAGGGCCGAGCTCATGCCTCCTTCAATGCATGAGAGCCAACTGACCTTCTTGTCACCTGACAGGGGGGAGTTTCCCCGGTAGGACGTAGCGCGTGGAAGGAACACGTTATTCCAACCAGTTTCTTTCCCCTCCATCAGGCGCCCCGGGTGTCATGGGGGAGACGGTATAGCGACCAGGATTACTACATGTTTTTGTGAGGGTATTAACTACCCTAGGAGACACGGGCAGAACATGCAAACTCCACACAGAGTAGGCCCTTTTGCCAACCCAAGTATACTGTATTTAAAGGGATATTTCTTTTTCTTTTAAATTGGTCATTTTATCATCTACTCAGGCTTTTGTGAACACCCAAGACAGTTTTTAAGTTGCTCGATTCCGTATTTCGATATTTGATATTCATTTGATCAGACACGCCCCCTTCCTATACAAACCCATTGTAACTTCAAACTCCATTTTAACCATGATAGATTCATCAAGAACACCCGTCCTTGGTTCTGGTGACTCATCCTGCCCTCCTAATACGTGAGGGTTCCATGTTTTCCGATTACTTTTTTCATTCACAAAAGCCTGTGTAGATGATTAAATTACCCCAAAAAAATTGGAAAGTGAAATATACAATACAATTACAATACAAGACAAGACAAGACAAGACAATTTTGAGGTATTTTTTACTTTCTGCATTATTTACAACTTTCAGTGCTTTTACTTCTACCTCACTACATCTCAGAGGAAAATATTGTACTTTTACTCCACTACAATTATTTTAAAACTATAGTTACTAGTTACTTTGTAGATTTTGATTATTATTACAAAACATAAAGGACCCACTTCAGCCCTATACATTTCGGCCATTTGAAAATAGCCGATCTACAAGCTCACAATGTGCTGCGATGCGACGCATTGTGAGCTTGTAGATCTGCTATTTTCAAATAAGATTTTTACACATTTTATACATTTGAAAACTTGTGAAACTACATTGCAGTATTGATACTTTTACTTAAGTAAAACATGTGAGTACTTCTTCCATCACTGGTACAAACACATCCACATTGTGTGTGTGTGTGTGTGTGTGTCCTCTGTGAATCAATGCTAGGTGTACAATGTCTGCTCCCTCTAGTCAAGGACAAGGGTTGTGGGAGGGCAGCGTCTCGGGCTGCTGAGGAGAAAACACTGCAACAGTCACAAGACATCCATCAACCCCACACACACATCACCATGTACATGTTAAGCACGTAACCCTCAACACCAGGGGTCTTCAACAGGGGGTCCTCAGAGTTACTACAGGGGGGCCACCGAATCTTTGTGTAATAGGATTCTTTTTAACATTAACCACTGACCACACTGAACCCTAGCATCCCTATTCTGAGGGGAACATTAGCCAAAAATAGCAGATCTGCAAGCTCACGAGGTATTGTGAGCTTGTATATTGGCTATTTACAGAAAATATGTATTTTTTTTTGGGGGGAGGGGGTCCCTGCTTCATCTCTCTCTCAGCTAAGGGGTCCTTGGGCTGAAAACATTGAAGGCCCCTGCTCTACACTTTAAAAATGGACCCGAGTCTGTACTTGGACTGCTTTTGCTAGGGTTCAAGTGGCTAAACAATGCTCAATCTCTACCTCTACCTCTCTCTCTCTTTATCCCCTCTTTTTGTCTCTCTCTCAACCTCTTTTTCTCTCTTCCGCTCACTCTCTCTCCCCCCTCCCTCTCTCTCTGGGCTTCCTTTCATCTTCTTACTCTTTTTGTGTTCACTTTATTAAGTTAACAGTAAACTTTTTTTTCTTCTTTTTTTAAATTTGTTTGTTTGTTTTGTTTTCTTCCCTTTCTGTGTGTTTGGTCAGAGCAGGACAATCTCAGTGATATGTCTCAATGCACGGACAGCTCTGGAAACCATTATGGCTTGATGGGATTGTCTCTCTCTCTCTCTCCCTCCCCCATCCCCCCATATATCCTCTCCCGTCTCTCAGCCTTGCCTGTGTTGCCATCCGTCACTCCATGTCCGTCTCTCCTGTCTTCCCTCTTTGTTCTGTTTTATCAATTTGTTTCCCTCACCCACCCTTTCTCCTCCCTCCTATATTGGTGTGGGGTAATCTATAGTGAGTGACAGTTACTGGCTACCACACTGATGAGCTTTACCTATAGAGTGATAGAGAGAGGATGGGGAAAGACAGAGAGAGAGGGGGAGATGGAGAGGGAAGAAAAGAGAGAGAGAGAGAGAGAGAGGGGGGAATGTGTGTATTTTCGATGAATGAGAGAGTAGGAATTGAGGCGGAGAGAAAATTAAAGAGCAGAGAGGGAGAAGGGGAGACAGAGTGAGAGAGACAGCAGGAGGCCGAGGTGAGTGACAGAATGACAAGAGGACGGGCGGATGAGGAGAGATGAGAGGGAGGGTGGGGTTTAGATGGAATAGTAAGGAGGTGGAGAGATGAGAGGGAGGGTGGGGTTTAGATGGAATAGTAAGGAGGTGGAGAGATGAGAGGGAGGGTGGGGTTTAGATTGAATAATAAGGAGGTGGAGAGGGTGGCAGGGAAGGCTAGAGGTGAAAGAGATGGAGAGGAGGAGGGTTCTGGGTTAACGCGTCACACACCTGCGCCCTTTCATCTTTTATTCAGGTGGATGGAAGGGGGGAAGAGAGCGATGCGGAGAGGATAGGAGGAGAGGAGGAGAGGAAAGAGGAGGAGAGGAGAGGGGAGATCGTCTCTTTGTTTTATTCGTTACCCTACTCAATATGCAACAGGAAGATCTCACTCTCTGCTGAACACACAGTGTGTTCTTTTTTAATAGAAAGACATACGTCAAACTCTGTCTGACTATGAGAGTATGAGCTGTGCATGTAGAAAGAGAGACATGGAAGAAAGAGGTGGATGGGGAGGAAATAACGAGGGAAGGGATCGAGTGAAAGACGAGCGCTATTAGAGTGCACTGGGACAGAAACAAGAGTGAAATGATGAAAGACAGACGTCTCATTCAGCCAGTACTATCCCTGCCCTCTATCTCACCCACAGGGCTCCTCCGCTCATCCCCCTCTTTCTGCCTCTCCACCCGTCCCAGCCCTCCCAGCTTCCATTCTTCCTCATTCGTTGCTTTGTCTCCGCCTCTGTGTAGGTAATTGAGGACCGGCTATTGAGAGTGGATACCCTGCGTATTGGACAAAAGGCCGATATCTCTTTATTGCGTTTACTATAGTCCACAGAGCAGCAAGTTTGCCTGAAATCTTTATCGACACTGTGCTTTCCAATAGTGAGAATGGGCTGTGGGGTAATTTAATGTCAGACCCAGGGAGACGTAGAGCACTGGGAAAAGGGAGAGAGAGAGAGAGAGAGAGAGAGAGAGAGAGAGAGAGAGAGAGAGTGAGAGAGAGAGAGAGAGATTGATTGATGGAGGAGGTAGGTGCACTATCAGCTAATGGGATTGTGCGTGCACACTGAGTGCGTGTGGGTGAGTATGCGTGCGTGTGTATGTGTACGTGAGGACACAAGAGAGAACAGGAAACAACATTTGTGTACGTGTGTTTTGTTCACAGGTTTGCATGCACTATGCAAGTGCTTACAAATACACATCTGTAGCGCATGAAAGTACTTGAGGATGTTCGCTTCCCGGTGCACTTTGTCAAGGAATTTTAAGTGAGTTTTGGGCTGAAAGGGCCGAACAGTGGAATAGATAGAGAATCTGTCCGCAGGAAAACAAAACCACGGTGACTCAAATGCACAGAGATGAAAGACTAAACAAAGTGGACATGTCGACTGATGTGGTGACGGTCTACATGTCCTTTGGCCAAGTGGAAATAATAATATTTATAAATACCTACACCTATAAGTACAAGTACTTCACAAGAACGACGTTAGCGTAACTAAGAGATTCACTGAAAATGTACAGATGCAATCCAACTTTCACACTCTCTTTACATTTTACTTTCACTTCACCAGGCATTTGTGATATGTAATGCATGTACTGTAGTCGGGCTGGGCGATATGATTTCAAATTAATATCACAATGACTTCAAACCTTTGCCTCGATTACGATTAATGAACGATTATTATTATTATAAGCACACAACTGCGGCGCCTTGTGAGCTTATAGATCGGCTATTTTCACTATTTTTGCACGCCACCATTGTATAACGAAGTGTAAAATAAAAAAAGTGGTAATCAGACTGATCGAATTAGTCGATTATATCAAATCTATTTGAATTATTTCGTGCCGATTCATTGATATATACGATTTGTAAAAAGAATCAAAAACCTTCTCCTTGATTATTCAATTAACCTGCATGAGCAAGATTAAGTCGGTCAGGGGTTTTATATCTTGGTTTCAACATATTTTCGGTTTAATTGCCCGGCCCTATACTGTATAGCAGCAGCACGCCATCTGACTTGCATATGGATAGGGTGGGAATGGCTCATGATCGTCATTCATCATCAACATGATTTGCGAAAGGGCATCCACGGTGTCAGCAGAAGATACCTGACCTGAAGTGTAGAAATATGACAAGTTGGGATTGATTACCAACTACAATGCAAATTTCACACGTTGGCATTTCCTGGTTCTAACAAGATGCCAGAATCCACACTCACACAGTTGGCTTATTTGGCATTTTCCAAGTAGAAAAAAGATGTAATAAGAAATCCTCTTTGTCTCGACTGCATCGCTGGGAGAATTGCTGTTCGTCCCAAATACATAATTTAATTGTCCCCAAATGCCTAGTCTCGAGTGCTTTAGACCAGTGGTTCTCAAAGTGGGGTCCGGGGACACCTAGGGGTCCTTGAGGGGTTCCAGGGGGTCCCCAGCAAAATGAGTTAATATAGCATCAAAATCAGTTTAACCACTCTAACCTTATATACATTGGCTATTTATAATACCCAATAAATAGCAGATCTACAAGCTCACAACGTGTCGCGGTACAACACATTGTGAGCTTGTAGATCTTTATTTACATATTACATATTTACAAAGAAACTTGAAAAGGATTTTAACATCACAAATCTATTTGGGGGTCCTTGATGTGAAAAGGTTTGAGAACCAATGCTTTAAGGGTCGTTCACACACTAAGCACGATAACTATAAAAATATAGTTTTAAAAATGTCAAGTGGATGGCAGAGTTCCCACCGAATATAAAAAAGTTACAATGGTGAACGATATAGTTATCGTTTTGTATATATTGCTCTGTCTGAACACCTCTAGCGAGAGCATTAAATCTATGTACTACAGCTACAACACTAACATGATGTGGGCACACACCATAGTGAACTTCTACACTAGTAAGGAATCCTGACTATCCACTGCCTTTGCCATCTACTGTATTGTCCAGTAATGTTATGGTTTCCACAAAGCAAAATAGCAGAATATAGGACATTGATTGAAAGAGAGAGAGACAGACAAGAGAGGGCCATGAAAGGGAATTGAAACAAAAGCTTTTTTGGGGGGGTTTGTTTGTTTCACAGTACAAAAAAGGGAAAGTTTGTAATGAATATTCAGATGGAATTAACATTGGTGGCTTAGAAACGGAATAAAATATTGAACAGCACCTCCTTTGCTTTGTATTGTTTGGTATGTTCTGATGAGGGCTGCATATTCACCCGGTGTGCAACCAGACCCAGAGGCACTTCTGCCTCTATTTCTTCTTTTTTTTTTAAAGGAAAATAAATCTAGTTCACTTCAACATTAAATCTGTGATTATTCAAAATTCATAACATATTGCCGGCTGCTCTCTCTTTCTCTCTCTCTTTCTCTCTCTCTCTCTCTCTCTCTCTCTCTCTCTCTCTCTCTCTCTCTCTCTCTCTCTACTCTTTTGTCCCCCGTCTATTTGGCGGAAAATCTCCGGGGGGTCTTGCATGTTCCTCCGTTTCACTGCCGCTCTCTCTGAATAATATCCTTTTACTCTCCTCGCCTCCCATCTCTTTCTCTCTTTCTTTTTCTCCCTCTCTTCTCTTTACTCCGTCCTTACCGAGCCTAATATGTCATTTTCTCTTCTTCTTTGGACACATCCCCCCCACCTGTCTTCATTCCTCCCTGTCACTTCCTATCCCACCTGCTATCCCCATGGCTCTTAATCCCCTCCCATTCCCTCGCATAATTCTACTCTCCTCTCTCCTCCTTTCCTTGCTCCCTCCCCTTCCCTACTCCCTACCAAGCCCTCAGCCTCCCCTCCCCCTGCTTGGCGGTCCCCTTGTCCCCTCTCCCTATTTTTTCTCCCTCTTTATGCTCTCTCCCTCTATCATCCTCTCAGACCGACTCACTTCCCGCTTTCCCTCTCTTTTCCCTCTTACTCCCTCCCTTTCTCTCTCTCTCTCTCTCCATTCTCTTTTCTCCGCCTCTTGGTTAATTTCTCTGTGACTCTCTCCTTTCCTCATTCTCTCTGTTCCTCTCACACTCGCTCTTCTTTCATCTCTCTGTTTTCCTCTCTCTCTCTCTCTCTCTCTCTCTCTCTCTCTTTCGCTCTCTCTCTCTATCTCTGTCTTTCTAAAGCACCCTGACAGATTGCAGCAGCACACATGTTCCAGACATCCTCTCACAAAGACTGAGAGGTGCAGAGGTATTAGCGCAAGCACTCACACGCACACGCACACACACGCATATGCACACACACACACACACACACACACACACACACACACACACACACACACACACACACACACACACACACACACACACACACACACACACACACACACACACACACACACACACACACACACAAACCAACCAATCTGCCTCAGTGAGCACCACTGCACTCATCTGTTGAAGAGACAAGGGGTTTTGGGAGAGCAAGAGAACAGTGGAGGAGGTAAAAAAAGAGTGAGAGAAGAAGAAAGAAGAAGAGGGCAGGGAAACGGGAAGGAAGGAAGGAGTTATGCTAATGGCCTCCCATTAGCAAGGCACACATTAAGGGTTCTACAGACAGGAGGTAAAAGGAGACGAGTGGATTTCAAAAAGGAGCTGAGGACAGGATGGTAGTAGGGGAGGGAGTGAGAGAAGAGATAGAGAAGAAAGAAAGGGGAGACAATTTTGGAAGAATGAAAGACAGGATAAAAAACAAACAGAAGAAAGAAAAACACAGGACAGAGCTGATAGTGATACAGAGAGAATGAGAGAGGGGGAGAGAGAGAAAGAGGTGTGTGTGTGAGAGAGAGCGAGAAAGAGGCGCGATGAGGGTGTGGGGAGGCAACGCGCAAGATGTGTGCTCATTCGCTCGCAAAAGAGTGAGCAAGTGTGGGAGTGAGAGAGAGAGGGAGGAGTAAAAGAGAGAGGGAGGAGAGAGCAGGAGCGAGAGAAAGAGTGGCATATTATGATCCAGTCCTGGCAGGAAGAGGTAGAGCGCATCAGCAGTGGCGGAGGACAAAGACACTGACGAGCAGAGCTGAGCGGAGCGAGGGAAGGAGCCAATAAAGGAATACACGCACTGATGAAGAATCAACAACGGACATAGGATGGAATAATAACAATAAAAACAACAACACACATTTAATTTCTGCTGGTTCTCCATGCTCTCATGCCACTTCCACTTGGAGCATCATCCCACCACAGTGAAAACACATACATATGATATATATCTAAAACTCCTATACATATATATCAAATTATGCCTGTTTTCAGAGAAGCTGCAGCCGGACATGGACTGTGTTTACGTGCAGGCGAGAGTCCCATTGCTTAACAAATTGGATGGCATGCTTTAATATGCAGCATTTTATTTTTGGGTTACAAACTGTTGCATATTAATGTTTTGAGATTTTTTTCTTTCTGCCCCTCTCTCTAAAGAAAAGACAGATATTTGCATTAATTCAAAAGGACATTTTATTCTTTAATTATTTTTTTCTTTCTAATTTGGCTCATGTTAAACAGCAGTATCCGGCCATAGCACGTTTTGCTGCAGTCCTATACATTTCGTTTTTGAATTTGCTCAGGAGGCTTCTTCTGAAAACAGGATGTGATATTTTTCTGATCTCCCCTCTGTGCCACGTTACTGGCTTTGGGTTTGGGCTGTTTTGTTGTTTGTCGTAATCTCCACATGTCTCCATCCTCCAACGGGGGCTGGGGAAGCAGGCATCTCGGAGAGCCTGGTAGAAGTCTGCTGTTGACTGACTGAAGGCGCAGAGGGCATTCCACAGGCTCTTTGACTTCCACTGATATCCCCCCAACAACGATAAAGCCGCATGCCCCGCTACTGATACTGGAAGCTGACTGGTACAGAGAGAGGCAGAGAGAGAGAGAAAGAGCAAGAGAGAGCTAGAGAAGGAGAGAAAGAGGTAAGTTGAGAGAGAGACAGGCAGACAGAAAGAGAAAGAAAGATAGAAAGAAAGAAAGGAGAGTGAATACAATCACACTGTATACAAAGTTTGAATCAGGTGGGAAAATTAAAAGATAGCAAGAAATAGTTGCAATCCTGTAAAATGGGACACTCCAATCCAGTTGATGTTATTCCATTGCCTTTATCTCTGTTGAGCATTAGATTCTTCTGAGCACTGGAGGCAACAACACTAGAGGACTGCTGGCTCCTCACACTGAGCTTAGAGAGGTTCTACATAATAACATCACCAACCCCCTCCCCTCCTCTCCCCTGAGCCTCAGCACTTGTAGGACAAACAGCACATCTGTGGCGTTCTACGTCAGTGCATACTCCACTGTATACTCCACTGGTGGCCTGGCTCCACTCAGAGACCCAGGGAACGAATAGCGTGTGCGCATTAGCCGGACACCAGCCAAAGCTGAGCAACAGGAGTCAACAGGAGTCCACAGACACTCACACGCGGGTCGCACGCGCACACACACACACACTTATATAGACACACACACCGACCGCAGAACACAACTGGACACTCTTTGTCCGTCAGTCGCTCCATCGCTTAGAAACCTATTATCAGTTTATCACCAGCTTGACATTGACGGAACTCTGTCTTGCCCACTGGATTGGACGTCTGACCGCATGTGAGAGAACGAATGTGAGCAAGAGGGTGAGTGACAGTGTGTTTTTGTGTGTGTGTGTGTGTGTGTGAGAGAGAGAGAGAAAGAGAGATTGCCTCAGGTGCAAGGGGACGTTACAAACGGGGACTGTAATCATCACGGGATCTTGCTGGGCTCTAGAATGATGCGTTAGTGGAACCGTTGACAAACTTGTTGACCAGCGAAGGCTCAGACTAGAAGAGTAACTTGAACCGCACACTTTGAGGGAGGCGAAACAACCACACAACATCAGGAGGGGACAAAGATGCTGTATTGAAACAAAAGAGACGCAGAAACTCAAAGATGCCAACCTCAAAAATTAAAAAGCTTCATCAGCAAAGCAAGCTGAAGAGCGGGAGCCTGACAGAGGCAAGTTAATCTGCGAGTAGGAAAACAGACACCTGAGGACTCAATTTGCAGAGTGACCCCTCCAGTGGATTATACCACACCCACTCCTCCTAAAAGTTCCACGACGTGTTTACCACAGCTCTCCTGGACAACAGAAGTAGTTTGCATCCAATATCTGTCATCCACATACTGGAATAGTCTCTTCTTCCGTGAATGACAGCATTTGTATTTGGAGACTTTCTGTCCTGTACTCTTCTGGTTGTTTATCTGTTTGTGTGAGGAGTCCGGTTGTCTTCTCTGTTGGCGCTTTCAGCAGCCAAAAGCCCCCCAGTGCAACAGATTACGTGCCCACTCATCAATGGAGAGATTATTACTGGAAATGCCACAGGCAAGTTCATTGATGGGTGACACGCCCTCTTAGGCTGGAGTCCCTCCAAACCGCTGGATTTGGATTTGCCTCCTGCCGCCTCTGCCTGTCTGCAGCCGACATCACATGGAATTAGTAAAAGGTGAGAATTGTTCCATTAGTACTGAGCTGTTTAGTTGTTGTTGGAATTTTGTTTAGTTCTTTTTTCATTTGCGTACCAGCAGACACACATTCTCACAGTCAAATGCACACACGCACGCACACACACGCACGCACGCACGCACACACGCTCGCACGCACACAAACACAATCACACACACGCACACATGCATGCATGCATGCATGCATGCACGCGCACGCACGCACGCACATACACACACATACACATACACACAATTAACATTGCTTGAGTCTCTGTTGTGTCTGTGTGTATGTGAGTACTGGCTCACCAGGGACTCATTCACTCCATTAAGAAGCATGTTGAGATGGGAGATTGATTTGTTTCTCTCACTTCTTCCTCTGCCCCTCGACAGCAATTTACTCCAGGGTGACTCACAGTGAGCATCCTGTAATGGTGTACTCTAGCAACTCCCACAACGCTAACTGAATGCTCTTTATTTTTCTTCCAGGTGTTCTCTGCCGTGAATATAGGCTAATCTGAAAGCCATAATTCTCCTCAAATCTCGAGTGACCTCTCTCCGCTGTGTGGAGTAATCCAAAAAGACAAAGGTTTTACGTGGCAACAGCTCTGAGACCTGGAGAACAATAGAGGCTTTTTTTTGGACGTGGTTCCTTTCTCAAACCAGGGACCTTTCATTTGGGCCTCTCATCCAACCAACTTTGATAATCCCATTGTGACACATAAAAGCAAACCTATTCCCAAAGCACTACACAAGTTAAACAAGATGGCCACCTCCATGCACCCTCTCATGGGCAGCCTGTCCCTGATTGTCCTGCTGTCTCTGGGAGGACGGACTTCTGGGCCGTCGGGGTGGGCTTTAGCCCAGGAACCAACCGCCGACACCAACCAGACATTGGCTCCCTCCAGCTCGCCTCAGCTGGAGGGAGGGTTGGTCACACCCACGGCGGAGGTCAGTGAAGACACCTCGTTGCCGTCCATCGGCAGCCGCTGCTGGGGTTACTACGATGTCATGGGCCAGTGGGACCCCCCCTTCAACTGCGACGCTGGCGTCTACATGTTCTGCTGTGGTTCCTGCTACTACCGCTTCTGCTGCCAGTTCAGAATCCACAGCCTGGAGCAGACGTCCTGCTCCAACTACGACACGCCCGTGTGGGCTAACACGGGGAAGCCAGTCGTTCCCGTCACAGAGGTCCACGAGGAGCCCGATCGGGACCGTACCCACATGATCGTGTATATTATCTGTGGAGTGGCGGCCATCATGGTTCTGGTAGGGATCTTTACCAAGCTAGGACTGGAGAAGAGCCGGGGAGGACAGGCAGACATGACCAACACCAGGTAAACACAAGGATAGAGGAAGAGGATGGATGGATGGAAGGATGCAAGGATGAGGTGTGAGTTAAAGCAGTCTCAAACATTTTCATGTGAAGGAACCCCGAATTGATATGTATTTGGCCGTGGAACCCCATTTGAAAAGGTTTTGCCAGGGACCCCCCAGAAGAGAACATTTATGTTAAAAGAGTATCAAAATTATTAAAAAATGTCCAAACATTTTCAATCTTTTTCAAAATCTTTCAAAAATAGCAGATGTACAAGCTTTGTGAGCTTGTAGATCTGCTATTTTTGAATAGCTAACGTATACAGTAAATGGATAAAGTGGTTAAAATGTGATGCTATTTTAACACATTTAGCTGGGGACCCCCTGGAACCACCCCCTCCCAGGACCCCTGATCCCCCTTTGAGAACCACTGATAATGCATAGAGGAATGGATGGATGGATGAATGCGAAGATTGTTGGATGGGATGATGGCTGGATGAATGGGCTGATGGATAGACGTATGAGAAAATTGATGGATGAATGGATGAGCAGAATTATGGATGGACTCATGGATGGATGAGTTGATGGTTGGATGAATGAGCTGATGGGTTGATGATGGATAGATAGGCTGATGGATGTACGGGTGGAATGGATGTACCGATTGTGTGAATGATGGATGGTGAAGATGATGATGATAATGATGATGATGATGATGAAGTCGTCAATGTATTATGTATTTTGTTAATATCTTTATGGTCTGCAAGGATAAGGGATGGGCATCAATCAGGATGTATGAAAGAATACCGATTATGTCTGTGAGTCCAGTACTTGCACATGGTATGTGTTTGTCTGTGTGTACAATATGAATGTCTTTGTGTACAGTATATGCATGTATCTCTGTGTACTGTATGTGTCTCTGTGAATCAATCGTGTGTGTGTGTGTGTGTGTGTGTGTGTGTGTGTGTGTGTGTGTGTGTGTGTGTGTGTGTGTGTGTGTGTGTGTGGGGGGGGGGGGAATAACAAGCAGGGTAATGAATCTAGATGCTGAATCCTACTGATGTGAAAGCTTTCTACTCCCATCAAGAGGCCAGGGAACTAGAGAGGGGAGAGACAGAAATGGAGAAGGGAGATAAAGTTATAGAGATGCAGGTGGAGATGAAGACGGGTATTTATCTACACAGACAGACAGAGAGGGATTGAGAGAGAGAGAGAGAGAGAGATCAAGGACAAATTAAAGCAAGCGACGACACAGGGAAATAATGCTGGAAGGGGAGAGCGTCAGATGACGGATGGAGAGGTGAAGCATTTTGGGAATGCTATTTTTACAACGGTGTTCTGTTTTATAGTGCCGTTACGTCTAGTGGAGCCATGTTGTTTAGACGGGGCCTGGCTGTGGTTGGAACTGTCACTGTGACAGTGTTTGTCTTCCTGAGAGGAGAGGAGAGGAGAGGAGAGGAGAGGAGAGGAGAGGAGAGGAGAGGAGAGGAGAGGAGAGGAGAGGAGAGGAGAGGAAAGGAAAGGATGTTTTTTTGGAGGGCTGGAATATTGATCGGATCTGACTGGAACACAGCCAATGGCTAATTCTGGTACACGGAAAACTGTGTGTGTGTGTGTGTGTGTGTGTGTGTGTGTGTGTGTGTGTGTGTGTGTGTGTGTGTGTGTGTGTGTGTGTGTGTGTGTGTGTGTGTGTGTGTGTGTGTGTGTGTGTGTGTGTGTGTGTGTGGGGGGAGATAGAGATAGGGAGTGAGATAGAGTCAAAAAGAGAAGTAGGGGACATGAGGGCCCCTTGTTTGTGTTTATATCTGTGCGTGTTTGTGTGATTATGTGTGAGAGCATGCAGAATACCTGAGCACGGTGAACGACCCAAAACTAAGGAAAGCTACAGACTCAGTGATAGAGAAAGGCCGCCACAGACAAGGGAAGACAGACTATGCAACCACTGCACACAAAATGTGGTGGAAACAGAGCTACACTTTCTAACCATTCTTGGGAATTGCTTTAATACTGACACTTCATCCTTACACACTGCAAGATCCTGACTCAACTGAACTTTGAGTGTGAAAATCTACCCGTAAACGTCCACACTCATTATTTCTCAGTGTCTGATATCATAAGATCCTATTGGCTTAGCCCACTGTTCCTGGTACTCCTTAACACTACTTTAAAAAATAGTGAAAACATTTCACAGCTTGTAGTTTGGCTATTTTCACTATTTGTCGTACTCGTACAACAAAGTACGCTATAAAGTGCTTAAGTGGATAATATTGGCTGCTTGGATTGAAACGTTGGTTCTACGTATAGGAGTTGTAGCTTATTCAATAGTGGCACACTGGATATGAGCAAATGCTAAATGACCCAAGTGGAAATGTAATTGAATGCTTTTTGACGCCAAAGATACACTGTTGACCCCAATATTTCTAAGAGGAATCCCATCCACAACAACAAGCCATTTTAGAGGAAGCTGTCAGAGCAGAAGAGCAGAAACAATGACCTGCCTCCATAACATGTCATGTACAGTAGCTGGCAGAGACATTATGTCAAGATAAAGATAAATTTAAGTACATTCTGGGATGTCTTTACTAGAAAGAAGTCAGGCTGCGACTTAATCTTACAATAGAGACCTCATAGAGATTTCTTCCAACATGAACTAGAGGAATGGAGTGTGTAGTACTATAAGTCCACATAAGCCACTGGAGTGTAACTAGATGAGTGCACTATATGGTTCTCTCTTTTAACAAAGCACAAGAGGAGGAGAAATATACAGTAAATGCTCTGAATAACACACAGTGTTCCGGATTTAAATTCTCTCTCAATGCACACAGTTAGTGGTTATCGCACTAAGGGCACCCATCAATGTACTTTTTCAGATTGAGCTGGAGTTATGCACAGGTGGAAAATGAGGTTCGGTATTAGTAGAATATCTCTTTGTAAGTCTTGAATACAAAACAACCTTTATTACATACAGCAAATGGCACATGCCCTGTGCTGTCACACTTGTGGCCTGTTTTAGCAACAAAGAGATAGAGAGACAAAGCGACAGAAAAAGACAAACGCGGAGGAAGAAAAGACAGTGAGACAGATAAGAAAGATAGAAAGTAAGAGCAAGGGAGAAAAGAGTAAATGATTGGCAGGTCGAGACAGAGAAAGAGATAGAGAAAGTCAGAGTTTGAGAGAGGAGAGAGGAAGGGTGGATGTGTGGGTGAGAGAAAGATATATAGACAGTGTTTGTGTGACAGAGAGAGCGACAGAGAAACGGAGCGAGAGCAGACAGGGCTGACGCAGATCAGCGCTGTATCGATGCGACGGAGCCCGATGATAAAGGAATCCTCGGAAAGGCCGATTCACTGGAGCGCGAGGGAGGGAGGGATGGACGGAAGGATGGCTAAAGGGAAGAAGGAAGGGAGGGAGGGAGGGCTGAACGGAGAGCTGAGCTCTTGTAATTCTGCTGATTTGCCATTGCGGGCCATGGATGACTGGCTAGCTGGGAGGCAGAGGTGCATTTATAACAACAAGTCTCAGCCAACATGTCTCTGAACGTTGATGTAAAGGACATTTTGTTCTTTAGTACTGTTAAAAGATACCTTCACCTTGTAAGTGAATACACACCTACAGTATGTGAAGTCATTTAGAACTTGTGGTATTTATACAACTGTAGATTGTTGTGGGGCTGCAATCCTAGTCTACAGTATGTAATACTGTATATTTACTATTACACACACTCTCACACAGGTTCCCTGTCAAGTCTATAAGGCAGCAATGATGTACAGTAGTTTGCAACATTGTAATGCGAGGGCTGCCTCCAAGAATTTCTTGAGGGAAAACACACACAGAAGCACACATGGATAATGGTGGCCATCAGATTACAGACGCAAACAAAACAATAGTTCTGGGGGTTTTGTCAGCAAAAATTATTACAATTAATATTTCACAATCAATAATGTTTTTGGGGAAAATTGTCCTATTTCAAATGACCTGGAACTGGGCAAAGGTGAAGCAATCACTTTTGAATTTATTTGATCTTAACCTTTTTTTTGTGTTAAATGTAGATTTTGAAGAGTAAAATTATGAAAAACGTTAGCGATCCAATACTGTCAGCCAATCAAAGTGGACCACCAGCCCAGGTTGCCTATACAGGGGTTGGTGAATCGTGGGGTCCAGCCGTCAGGACATGAGGAATCTGTGGGGGCGAATTGAGTTTGTACGACAGACGTTTGTAGCGCCCCCTATGGGCAGAAGTGAAAGGGCTTTTGGAGGTGCACTCTAGAAGCCCCTCAACATGTGGTTCCAATTTGTGGATGATTGGATGTTGTGTTGAAGATTATGCCGCTTTTGGGAAAACACACACACACACACACACACACACACACACACACACACACACACACACACACACACACACACACACACCTCCTGTTCACAGTCACAGTCTACTTTGCCTCACACATCAATGAACTGCCGCTCATCTCCCAAGAGGCTGTTTGTCTTTTTGTTTTGTTTATGGTCTCTCCAACACGCATGTGCTTGCATACACACACACACACACACACACACACACACACACACACACACACACACACACACACACACACACACACACACACACACACACACACACACACACACACACACACACACACACACACACACAGTCTCACACACACACACACACACACACACACACACACACACACACACACACACACACATGCACATGCCCACGCACAGGCACATACGACTGCAGCTGCTGTTGAGGGATAATCGCTGCAAAGCCAAATTAAAAATTAATCATTTCCTTTGATACGTTGATTTGGCTAAGAGAATTATTAATGTGCCAAATGAAGTTTTATTCCACTGAATGCCAAGTCAACTCATCATACCGTGAACTGGGGCAAGGCTGGAGGTGGAGAGGATGGAGGGATTTATGGAGAGAGAGAGAGAGAGAGAAAATAAATACAGAGAAAAATGGGCTAGAGATACCCTCTTCACAGTAAAATCCTCAGTGTTAACTCTAGAGTGTACAAACTCTCTGAGTTACAAATGGATAAATGAACACTGAGGATTTTACTGTTTGGTAACAGACAGATATTTCAAGTAGGCTACTGGTAATGTTTATCTCCTCTTAGCATTCCGAACCTATTAATTCTCCAAAGTGTTCACTGCCAGAATCGGTGAATAACTAACATCTCAACATGCGAAGAGAAATTAAGCACTTTTTCTGCTACCAAAGAATATTTGCAGTGTATGCTGCATGTGATGACTTCTTTGATAGGGCTGGGCAATTAACCAAAAATATTTCAATTTCAAGTAGGTTAATGGAATAATCAAGAAGCAGGTTTTTTGTGATTGTTTTGAAAAACAATTAGCCACTTAGCCTTGTATTATACTTTGTTTTACAATGGTGGCATACAAAAACTGTGAAAATAGTGAAGTCGAGCTTCCAGATCTGCTGTGTTCATCAATAGTAATCAAGGCAAAAGTTTGAAATAATCTTGATATTGATTTGAAGTCACATCGCCCAATCCTAGTCTTTGACAGGACTAAGCAGGAGGTGCAATGTAACAGGACAGACACATCGAACAAAATGCAAGGACGGGCAAATGCCAGCAGTCCAAGGGAGGTGAGCGATGAGTGTGGGGTGATAAGACCACGTGTCTTTTTCTGTTGTTTTTGTTGAAGATTACTTTGAGGCAGGACGTTAAAGACAGACTGAAATGTGGGGATAGAGAGAAAGGGTGACATGCAGAGATTGCACCCTGGGTATGGCTGGGTACTGCGGTCGACAAATTGACTTGGCAGAGCCACCTTAATGCTGCGCATTCATCACGTTTTATCTTTACCCCAACCGCCTCTAAAGTCACTGAGTTCATCTCGGACAGATGTTCCCTGTAAACCTTCTACTTGGACTCCTGTTGTTCCTATCAGCCAATATGGAGATGAAATAGATATGTAATATAGTTTACAATATATACAGTTAAGGAAACACTGACAGCAACAACATCTCTTGTATTTCGTGCCCTTGACCTTTGCCCCTGTCAACCCAAAATTTGGTCATGTAATTCTCACCAAATTTCAGGAAGATCCGGCTCTCCTATCCTGCTATCTGTTCTCAAGTTATTCAGACCAAGACAGACAATAATGGCGTGGCTTCTTGTGGCCAGTCTGTGACGTGACGTCAGTCACCTACTGTATGCCGTTATCTATGACGTGTTACAACTCCATATTTGGGCAAGGTTTCTGGCCTATCCGACTACCATTGACTTCCATTGTCAAGTATAGAATATGGAGGTACAAAGTTAGCCTACTCGCAGCATGCACACAAAATTGGCACTATCAGGTCCAGCACAGTCTTATTACAGTAGCTCCAGACAGACACACACACACACACGCACGCACACACACGCACACACAGCCTTGCCATTACACAGCGGCTCTGTGTTTTGGTTTCCTTTTTGCCCGGTTAAACGCAGTTAAGCCACAGTTAATTCTCAGTTTATACCACGCTATCCGATGCAACCGTGTTAGGCGGGCAAGTTTTATCCATGTTTGACATGGTGAGTGCCTTAAGCAGAGAGGTCACTTGCAGTGATAGTTCCGCCTGCCTTGCCAGTTGCCAGATTACCTGTGCTGAGTGGCCAGCTTTATAACCCATAGGGAAGATATAGCTTTAGCTTGCGCAACATAAGCTTGTGCTGACCAGTAAGTACAAGCTTATTGCCCACTTGCTCCTTTTAGAACTACTCAGTGAAATAAAGGCTGGATATGTGATACATTACTGTATAATTTAAATTCCCAGCATTCCAATTAAGCATGCTCCACATGCTTTATGCACAAGGACTATATTCGCTGTAACCTACATTAACCTTCTTCAACCAAATTATGTGGATGCATGTTTGTGTATGTGCAACCTCAGTGGGATTAGTATTCACAGTCCAATATAATTCAAATGAAAAATATAAGGACCAGGCTAAGGGCACTAAAGATTAAAGGCACACACATTTACACACAAACACAGATAAAGACACACATTGACATACATGAATGCACACGCACACGAGCGCACACACACACACACACACACACACACACACACACATGATCATACAACACACGCAGAGAACACCCACCACGCCCAGCACTTACAGTATAACACAGGTTCTATACGACCATTTGCACAATACATGTATCAGTGTGGAACTGTCAACACGGGCTCCACACGGAGCCAGAATGGTGCTGAACTTGTATGACATCCACTGGAAATAGCCAGCTTCAATGAAAACAAAGTACCACAGAGTGCATACTCACAGCTGTGGTACACTCACACATACACACGCACACGCACACGCACACGCACACGCACACGCACACGTACACGCACACGCACACGCACACGCACACGCACATGCACACACACACACACACACGCACACCTTTTTATTTGGACATCGACAGCATTATACCACTTACCATGAGTTATTCCCCTGAAAAGCAGTGTGCTCAAGGGCACACAGTCTGCAAAATGACCCACCAGGGACGCAGTCAACCATTTCCATAAACCATTCTATTGCTTTACGGTATTGTTTTCCATTGCCAGCTCTTTCTATTTCATTTATTGTTCAGCCACAACTGTGCTTTCCATCATAGCTCATGGCAGCTGTTTAGAGCACGGAGATAAACCTGTGCACGAACCACAGCTGTTTCAAAGGCTATGCCAATAGTGACGGAAATCTGTATTTTCAGTTGAATTATGTGTGTAAATCAAAGTAGTTTGTGTGTGTGTGTTTGGGGGGGGGGGGGGGGGTGTCATTTAAAGCAATCTCATTACCTATACAATGTTATTGAGGCAATGGTACAACATGAAGGTTTTGAAGCAAAATGCGATGTACTGGGGAACCGAGCTTGTTAATACATCCTCCTGCCATGTGAGCAGATGAAAGCTGTCCCAGGAATGGCTCCCACTGCTTAATAACAGTGCTCGTTGTCAGACAAATTATAGGCCAAGAACTGGCCTAACCTTTGGCAGAACCTTTGAAATAAAATGTGGGAGATAAGGAGGCACGAGATATGCTGAAAATAATTCAGATTATTTGTATTTGTAGTGTTTGTGCACATACAGTAGCCTATATATACGGTATGCATACCGTATACACACTGTATATACACTGTATATGTGGTACCATCACATCTGGGAAATCAGGTAACACACCACACACCACAGTGGTCTCTGCATCAATTATGCAACATGCCTTCCAGCTCCATGTCTGCTTCCACCTTCATCGTAGGTGCTGTCTGTCACTATTCTCACCTCGTGAGGTGTTCAGACGTATATTGTTAGGAAGAAGAATAAAGGCTTCTCATGGCCTGTTAACAACTACTTCCTCCACACTTAATCCCAAACTCCCAAAATAAACACTTTGATGCTGCTTGGAGAAAAATAGACAGCACCTCCCACGGCGCGCAGTCAGCTCAAATCGAGCCAGAATGATTGTTTTTGTCTCCGCCAGGTGGAAGGTGTGGCCGAGACGTGCGTGCGTGCGTGCGTGCGTGCGTGCGTGCGTGCGTGCGTGCGTGCGTGCGTGCGTGCGTGCTTGCGTGCGTGCGTGCGTGCGTGCGTGCGTGCGTGCGTGCGTGCGTGCGTGCGTGCGTCCATCCGTCCGTCCGTCCGTCCGTCCGTCCGTCTGTCCGTCGTGGAAAGCTAGTCTCTGTCACCATTGAACCGATTGGCATGAAACTGTGCGCACACACTCCCTGGAAGCCAGAGCAGAACCTCTGCCCCAATAGTTTCACATTGGACTGTTATAGCGCCACCAGGAGGACGATTTTTGCACCATTTTGTTATTACTCCTACAGATTTTTTGAAAACGGCTGCACTGAGAGGGCTTTAAGACTGAATAATGGAGTGAAACAAAATGAAAATTCAGGCTGAGTTTTCATGTTCCATCTTGATTGCCTAAGATTGGCACGTTTTGAACAAAATGCCTCAAATCATGAACGCAGCTTCCGATTTCCGTGAAACTTTGCACACACATTCCCACTAGGCCAAGTATGAAATGCCACCCTACATTTTTCACGAACATCACGCGAATCGGTACACATTATCTCTATAGTCATGTCATCAAGACGGATCAGTCCGATTCTTCATATTTCATACTGATTGGCTAAGATTGACTTCTACTACCCAGCCTGGTGGTCCAGTGCTCCGAGGAGCATATGTTTCTAGTCTTTTTTTTTTGCTTTTTTATTTTTCACTTGTTGCCATGCACGTTTAGCAGAGTGAAAAAGAAACAGAGAGCATGAGAAAGAGAGAGAGACCGTTAG
>NC_137615.1:28364702-28367202 GCF_963280865.1 Gymnoscopelus braueri
CAGCTATAGGGCCTGCATCTGAGGTCCCCAATCAATTGTTCCTATATAGCTTTTCTCCATGTACTGTATATACAGTATATATATGCTTTCCCATCTCCCCCATTTTTATTAGAGAGCGAGTACGTTATTAGTCTAAAAGAAAAAAAAACACACAAACATACAGGCACACGAACAAGTGTGCAGCACACAGCGCGCACTTAACCAGCCCGACTGAGTGAAGCCAGGTGAAAGCAATTGATTCTTTATCGATTCCATCTATTAAATCCACACCATGTCATAAATGGGAAGGATGCCGGAGGGAGCAGACAGGTTAAAGAAGCATTTTAGAGATTGGAGAAAAGTGACACATGGATAGTATATAAAGCTGGTGCAACTCAATATATTACTGTAGGAAGGCATTCTTAACACATTCACCGCCAGGTACTATGCATCCACTATTTATCCTGCTGCTGCCAGCGTTTTTTTTACCTGTTTTGACGATCTATGGAGCGCCGCAGAAGGCACAACTGTGCACGTGCATGTAACCAAAAAGTGTCCTTGGGGTGGTGGAGGGTCCCGTCGGCGATCGGCCATTTTAGCGCGATCGTGCGTTGAAGATGGCTGGTTTTCACCACAACAAAAAAAAAGAATCAGAGCTAGAAGTGTTTTTCTCCGAATCCCATCATTGGAGCGGACGGACGTGACGTTTTTTTTGGGATGACGTCACATCCGTTGATTCCTTCTAGGAGAGTCGCGGGATCATTCCTAAGTTGCGTTAGAGCGCCCTCTTGTGGAATAAAAAAAGAATTTTATCACGTAGATCTACGTGACCGACAGTCAACGGTTGGATTTTAACAAATGTAGATCTACGTCGTTGGCAGGGAATGTGTTAATACTGGCTCCTTAATTATATTTATCACCACCACCCGAAGGCTGAAAGATTATGTTTTCACCTGTGTGTGTGTGTGTGTGTGTGTGTGTGTGTGTGTGTGTGTGTGTGTGTGTGTGTGTGTGTGTGTGTGTGTGTGTGTGTGTGTGTGTGTGTGTGTGTGTGTGTGTGTGTGTGTGTCTGTCTTTCTTTCTTTGCGTTCAGGGCTAATCTTGGAAATCGCTTGACCAATCAGCGCTAAACTGCCAGTAGGCATTTCTTTCCAATCTATCAACAGTTATTCTTTTAAATATATTTTTTGGGCCTTTTTCTACCTTTATTAGATAGTACAGTAGTCTGACAGGAAATGGGGAGAGAGAGATGGGGAGTGACACGCAGCCTGTTTGTCGGGATCGTGTCGGGATCGTGATTCAAATCAGCCCGGACCGCTACCCTAGCCGTCCGGGCCAACAACTATGTTATTTAATATTTTTATCAATGCATTACCACAGACCGTCCCCTCAGACTACAATAGGAAGGAGTCCGTGTATGCAGGTTTCATAGATCCAGTGCAGATGTCTAGTGTAAGAAGAAGTCTAACAATTTTTTAACCCTAACCCTTTTTTTAATGTATTATTATTTGTACTCTCTTGGTTTTCTTCTTGCTTTTAAGGTCCTTACACAACAGGAGCATTTATTTACTGCAAATAATTCACTTTAATTTGAACTTCTGTTTTGACATGAGGCCATCCGCACAGAACGCAAATATAACAAGGCGATAAAGAGATTGTTTCGCATGGTTTATTCGTCCATATAGCTCTCCTGTGATTCATTCTTAATGCTTTTGCTGGATTTCCCCTCAGGATCAGTAAAGGCTTATCTAATCTTATCGTATCTTATCTTATCTTAGCCTATCCAGTGGTGGACAAAGTACTCAACCCCAGTACTTGAGTCAAAGTACAGATACTCCTGGTCAAATATTACTACAAGTTGTCTTGTCAAATTTGTACTTGAGTTAAAGTGCTGAAAAATACTTAACAATACAAACGTATATACAATTACAAGTACAAAGTACATTTTCAACAAAAGTACAATATCAGTGCATTGCTGTATTAGAATTTCGCCATTTTCGCCACAATTCAAAGATTTTCCAGACATTTTCACAAATGAACAAAACCTACAATATAAGTCTGTCTCCTGTGCTTATCGACTTGCACTATTATGTACTGATGGACATATAATGTGATTTAGGGACTTCATGTTGGACTTTCTAAGCTACATGATACTGACTTGCACTATAGTGAATGCACTACAGTACATGTACTTTCGGACCTCTTTTAATTCACATGATACAGATTTTAACAAACGTGAAGGCCTGCATAAATAAGAGTTTCACCTCACTTTTATTTGTTGTGACAATTGGTTGATTGATTGATTGATTGAGGAACCATGAAAAGAAAGAAAAAAAGACTTGAGCATTAGAAAAATAGGCCAAAAATAAACATGACATGGGAAACTCAACTGCTGTGAAAATAAATGCTATGAGAAATCAAAGCAAAATTAACATAATACAGAGATAAGCTGCAGCAGAGCAAAGTGTGCATGACCAAGCAGAGCATGAGAGAGAGAGAGAGAGAGAGAGAGAGAGAGAGA
>NC_137615.1:28374702-28392202 GCF_963280865.1 Gymnoscopelus braueri
TCAACTCTCAAGTTCACTATTTTCAGAATGTTGCGAACCATGCATTTTTGCATTTGTTGAAAGTAGTTGGCAGTTTCAGTTAGTCTAATTGTAAATCTTTCAGTGTCCACAGAAACGCCTAAATAAGAGCTGAGAACATAAAGGAGAGCTCAGAACTTAGGGTTATCATTGTTGGCTAAAGAAATCTTCAGCCCTGTCAATGTATTTTCCATCCTAATTAAACAATTCTAACTAAGGAAGATTTTATTTATTGGTTATAGTGGGGAGAGACATTAACCCATTTAGACCTGAGGCCGATTCTAAAAACGCCTACGTTTTCTGAAAAACTTTCACTATTTATTCAAAAATTTAAAAAAATAAATGTTGTTATATACTGTACATACAGTAGCAACAGGAATCCCAAAAGGGGTTCCCGTCCTGAAAGGTATAGTTACAAAATGGGTTAAAGACAAGCTAAAATGTGATATGTTCAATTGTATTTCATTCTGTTCTAGTTTGGTATAATATGGTTTATCTCACTCCATCCAGTACTATCATGTTTTACATAATCCTACACAGGCGCTCATTATGAGTGGGCTAAGCTGTCCAGACACTGATGGATAGCTGATAAAAGAGAATCAATAATATTCTGTCTCTCCCGGTCTATTGATGGATGGTGGTGAGGTGATAGTACATTGATCGGCTAAATACTATCAATAATGTCAAAGAGTGATTGATATTCTACTGTAGTATGTACATTTACACACATTATGTGCATGTGTGTACACCATTGACGTGTGCTTGGATACATTAAGTGGGCATGCTTCTGCGCGTGTTTACGTGTGTATGTGTGGGGGCGGGGGGGGGGGGGAGGATCAAAAGCAGAGCCATGGATTTACCCCCCACCCCTCCCAGCAAATCGAACCCTGGTTATGCGTCCAAATTTGTGTGTGTGTGTGTGTGTGTGTGTGTGTGTGTGTGTGTGTGTGTGTGTGTGTGTGTGTGTGTGTGTGTGTGTGTGTGTGTGTGTGTGTGTGTGTGTGTGTGTGTGTGTGTGTGTGTGTGTGTGTGTGTGCGTCACAGCGCTGCATGCACAGGGGGAACATATCCCCTGAGGAGAATGAATCTGTGGGTGTGTGTTTGTGTCCCAAAATAAAGCCCCAAAAATAACGAAAGGAGGTGGTGAGTCACTGTTCGACATAATGTTAGCTCGTCATCACAGACACAGACACAAACACGCACGCGTGAACACACACACACACACACACACACACACACACACACACACACACACACACACACACACACACACACACACACACACACACACACACACACACACACACACAGCGTTGCCTTCAGACAACACTGGAGTTTGTTTCACACACGGCCCAGAATAATTACTTCACTTTGAAAAATGACATAATTTTTCCGTTTTGATGAGCAAGCCTGATGAATCCTGAAGGCGAAAGAATGTTGATGCTGCGTTGAAAAATAAATATTAAAGCTCAATAAAGAGGCAATATGTAATTTCAGTTGTCAATGAATGATACGAGACCCGGAGGGATGAACATATGATTCACTCCTACAGTATGTGTCTATTATTTCTATACATAAAAACAAATTATGTATAGATCACGCACGCACGCACGCACGCACTCACGCACCCACGCACCCACACATGCTCACACATGACTGGAAGTGAGAGGCTATGCAATTCAATCCACCACAAACAAACTACCAGATAAACACCCACTGTCATCTCTAATAGCTGTACAGCATTGTAAGAGAGAGACACATCCAACCTTTGTACCAGGCCTACAAGGGAGCGCTATCTGGTTGTGTGTGTGTGTGTGTGTGTGTGTGTGTGTGTGTGTGTGTGTGTGTGTGTGCGTGTGCGTGCACTTATTTGTGTGTACTGTATGCGTGTCCCTCTAACAGTGTAGTGAATTATTGATTAGGAGAGGCTCTGTCAAATCACAAAACACTATCAGACAAAGTGAAGGAAAGAGACTAAGACAACACACACTCTCTATCTCTCTCTTTATCTCCCTCCCTCCCTCCCTCCCTCCAGAGGTAAAGAGAAGTTCAACACTTCTGATATTTGTTGTGCCTCCTGGTTATTTGTTCCCACATCCATTGCCAACTTTAGTTAGGAATGTTTGTTGTATATCCTAATAAGAACCAATTTACTACTGATTAACAGAGAGTCCTGCTAGTGGCAGTGCTCTAAGGATGGCGGTCCATCTGTCTATCTGATCGCTTTGATCTCAAACAACAACATATCACTAAAACTACTGGCTGGAGTACGACAGAATTTGCTTAGCAACTTCATGCCCCCATCGGAGAATGAACCCTGCAGATTTTGGTGACCGAACGTCCTTTCCTCTAGTGCAACCCTTTGGGCACTCAAAATTTCAACTTGCACACAAGATATCTTGAAATGTGACAGACTGATTGCCATGAAACTTGCTGCTGAGCACACTTGATTTGCATGGTGAATGAATATTAACCATTTGGGTGACCTCCATGACATTGCATCTAGTGCCACCGTCAGGCCACAATGTTAACTTTGCACACATTATATCTCAAAATTGAATTGCAGATACAATCCTGCATGGCGCAAGGTGGTGCAAACTGTAAAGCGCATGGCACAAATGCCTGGGGGCGTGTCAGGGTGTCAAGTATGGTGGAAGGTGCACAGGGGTATTTAGTCTCTGAATTAGTCATGGGTATGTTTTTGGGGGTACCATGAATTAGTGTCGTAGTGTATTTTCCCATTCCCTTTAAGAGCAATGTGCGCCTGCACCAGGGCCGGCAGCTGCTATAAGCATTTTTTTTTTAAACTTTCATATTGTAATTATGTCATGTATCTCCTATCCAACAACTAACGTTATTATTTTAATATTCAATAAAAAATGATTATCTCATGACATAATGATTTTATAATGGGGGTGTTTGGGGGGCCACCAAAGCAAATCTTGCTTAGGGCCACGAAAATCCTAGGGCCCGGCCCTGACCATGGCACATTGCTATCTAAATAATGGGGTATAAGCGAACGTTTTTCTACTGAGGAAACAGATCTGCTGTGCTGGGCAAACAGAAAGAGCCTGCAGGCATTTAAGGGAGCTTTTCAAAGGATTGGATTATTTGAAGTGATTGTTTGGAGACAGTATGGCACAAACCAGGACAAAGGACAATGGAAACAAGTGGTTCATGGCAACGCAATAGCGTCAAAAAAGATTCACTTAATTTTCAGCACAGAATGTGACAACCCTATCTAAGTTGCAATCGCTTTCTGACTTTTCTCACTTCACCCAAAATAGCAGTGTGCCAACAATGGCCCTGACCACACCCAATTATAAGACCATCGCAATGGGCGCACAGATGGCCACGAGGCGCAAGCACATTGTTACTTACACATCATGGGCACTGGACGTGAAGGTTTAAACTAGAAATGACACTTGCGTTGCACTTTGCGCTGATTTGTGCTGGGTGTAAGATAGGGCCCTAAAGGTCATTAACAATGGACAAAATAAAAACTAATCACGTCGCCTGAATTGCGGGAACCATTCAGGTCACATTTTGTGAATTTGGTCACAGTAGCATCGGCAATGTGTAGCCTATATTATTATTTTGTGTTAAAGGGATAGTTCACCCCAAAAAATATTTGTATGTTTTTGTCGCATTCCTAAGCCAATCATTTGATGACGGGAAGCGGTTCCCGCGGGAACCGCTTCCCGTCATCAAAAATATCCATCCAAGTCTCCATGGGGTGACTAATCGATAGGATTTTTATTTTTTTTGGGGTGAACTAACCCTTTAAGCATGGTGAATTAAACATGTGCTTACCAGGGAGAGACCATTCTCTCTCTAGTCCATTCACCTGTATCTTATAGCACAGAATATCCACACTTGGCAATAACAATCTACGTCTCCAACTGGTCCTGCATTAGATGCCTGTCTATTCGCTTCAGCAACATTTTGCTTCAGTAGAGAATGTTCCAACTTGCCCTATTCTTGTTGCTTGAGGGGTAGATGTGACATGTCACTCTATGTTGCATCTTTACATTATATTCAATCACGTCGGACACAGTCTAATGTCAGACATGTAAATTCTACATCAGTCTTCATGTAGTCACAGCCTTATTCCTTCATCTCAACAGAACCTGTCCAGAAGCCGTAGTTGTGGAACAGCTGTCCTGCATTATTTCTTTCAAACAGCAGAATTGGCATAACAAACTACCAGGCTCTCCTCCAAACAGGCAGAAAACTGCTGCATGCGTCTAATTTGTGACTTAATAAACTGTATCAATGACAGATGGTTTCAATTCAGCTAGATTTTACACTTAAACAGGCACAGAAAGTGCAGGCACAGAAAGTTAAATCTACAATTTAAGTTTTATATCCGTTGTCCGGAGACTCAGAGAGAGGTAATTGCAATGATGTCCAAATTGCAATTGTAGCAGTAGTGGTTCAGAGCCTCTGCCTGATGACCAAAAAGCCTTATGTCTCCCCCGGCCAAGGGGGAACTCCCCTTTAGGCTAGTGGATAAGATGTTGGCTTTTCACGCGGGAGACACGCGGGTTCGAATCCCGGCCGTTACAAGGGTGCCGTGACCCGGATGGGGTTTCCCAGTGGAGAGAGTTCAAAAGGGGGGTGAGTGTGGCAGTAGTGGCTCAGAGCCTCGATATCTCCCCTGGTCAATGGGGAATTCCCGTTTAGGCTAGTGGCTTTCCACGTGGGTAACCCGGGGTCGAAACCCGGGCGTTACACAATAAAGATGGCAGCACATCTACTGTAGTGTCCAACCCCGTGCACCGTCCGCTTCAAACAACTTTATTGACATTGTCAACCAGTAAGTGTCTGACCGACAAAAGAGTCGTCATTTCTCAACATAAGAGTATGGAGACCCCCTCCAGCCGCAGTAATAATATTGTATTAACATACTCAAACCTTAAAATTGTGCTTTATACATTCAAATAAGTCCAGGTTCTAGCTTTAAGGTATCTGATGAGTTACTTTAAGATTCTGGTTGCCCAGGTTCAGGTTTATATTTGGATATATTTGTTATCTTACTGTCACTACACTAGATGTATGTATTATGAAAAAAAGAGGAAGTATTTTCCAATTTGAATGTTTTTATGCTCAGAATGTGGAACAAATTCACGTAAAATTCACAAGCACTGAGGCTCAATATACTGTAACCTTGGCGAGCGAAAACACAGCCCACACAAAAATCAATTCACGTGTACATACATTAGTTAGTTATTGTGTGGCTGCATTCTTACTTATCTCAGCGTTTGTTTCCTGCCCTGAAGGCTAATTGTATTTTGTTTTATTTTTTTGTCAAAGGTTATGCTTGAAATTGTTGTTAACTAGCTCTTCCCTCCTCCACAGATACAATACACACATCCCACTCTGTGTAACCTCCCTAAATTACCACCAATGAGAATGATGGGATGACTCACTCCTGGTTGGCTCCATTAAACTCCCTAACTTTAGTTAAAAGAGCAGGCAGCTTTTGCGTGTGTGTGTTACAATGTGTTGTTTTTATATTGTGTTGTTTTTATTGTTTTAACCTGATTGTTGTTTTCTTTTAGTCCCTTCTCCCCTCTCCCTCAAGAGAACTTGCAGTTGTAAATAACGATTTGTTCTTAATCTGGCTTTGTCTGGTTAAATAAAGGTTGAGAGAGAGGAGAGAGAGAGAGAGAGAGAGACGGAGAGGGAGGGAGAGAGAGAGAGAGAGAGAGAGAGAGGAGAGAGAGACAGAGAGAGAGAGAGAGAGAGAGAGAGAGAGAGAGAGGGAGAGGTTTGTAAATACATCAGAGATGCAATTATGATCCATTTCTAATAGATAAAGCCTTGGCCTGGAAGAGAGGTCATCAGGTGGTCCCCAGCCTCCTTGGAGTGTTTCAACCCTGAACCACAACACTCTCCATTCGGCGGGTCAGCAGTGATTGGCCAAATCACTGCCCCTCTCATCCAGGCTTCCTGCTATTGTCTTCTCTTTTAATGTAGAGCCAACAGGGGGCTCTTTCTGCCGCTTCTCCCAACCTACGAACGTCTGTTTTCCTCAAGTGGCCTCTCAGTCCGACCTTTGTCATCAGATTCCACTCTGATTGAGCTGGGAATCCTCAACATCCCACTTCCACTGTCATCAGTCACGCTGTCCACTCTTTGTCCCGGCAGTCCTGGGCAAGTTGTTGGTACTTGGTTTTCTTTCTCTCTGCCGCTTCCTCGCAGCCCTCCTCCCACGGGACCGTTATTTCCACCAGGAGGATTTTCTCTCCCTCTGGAGACCACATAATTATGTGTGGTCTCAGAGTGGTGGACGGTACCGCCTCTGGGAAGTAGAGCTTCCTCCCCAGGTCGACCTCCATCTCCCAACCCTGGGCTGACTGCAGGAGATTTTGCTTGGCTTGGCCTTGGACGACTGGTCTATGACCCTCTTTTACAAAGGTGATGGTGCTCAGCAGTGGAGTATCATTGGGACAGTCAAATCCTATAGTACTTGGGCTGCAAGTCTGTGTGTTCATATTATGTTAATTCATAGTCCTGTCTGCGTGTACAGTTTGTGCATACACTGGCCTATACGTGTATCTGGGGATGCAGGTGTTCATGTTAGACTCACAAGTAGGGATGGAGCTCGTTAATTTGTATTGATAATGAGCACCTTATCGATCTGGGCTTTTATCGAGCCCATTGAGCCTTTTCTATTATTTTATTAGTGAGCCAATAAAATTCCTCTTCCTTGTTTCCCTGGGCAACGCTGGTTGACAGGGATCAATACACTTTTAGACCGACATGTTTGTGCCAGCGTGGGTGATTAGATTTATGTCTTGATCGCCTCTTGTTTTGATAGTTTAGACATGACGCCATGGGCCGCTATACCCGATAACAGGCTCTGTAACAGGGTTTGTAATGGACCCGGTTTTCGAGCTCCATCCCTACTCACAAGTCAGTCTGGAAAAGCTAAAGCTTCTCTCAGTAGAGACTGGGGACAATCCTGCAGCTTTCATTGCAAAAACTGGGTGGAAAGAGAGTTACAAACGACAACAACTGCACTGCAGAACCAATCCAAAGTCTTTAGGGCGGTGCTTTATATTGGGCGGTGACATGATTTGTTTCATTAACAATGAGCAATTAGCAATAGCAGCCATTCTCGCCACTTTAGAAGTCCCCTGATGTATTGTGTGCGGAGATCTCTGATCGTGGCAACACAAGACTATGTCCAACGTGTTGGTGGATTGCACAACTGTAGGTCACATGCAATTGTACACCATCACAGTTTAAAAACAGTGGGTGTGTTTATTTACATGCACAGTTCCATAGGATACAGACCCCTGGAGTCACCTATGGGGGGTATAATACAAACTAACCTGCTGTGACAGTAAAGACTGAATCAATTACCAACTGCAGCGCTGTTCACCCAGGGGAGTAAGTGTGTGTGTGTGTGTGTGTGTGTGTGTGTGTGTGTGTGTGTGTGTGTGTGTGTGTGTGTGTGTGTGTGTGTGTGTGTGTGTGCGTGTGCACGCACGCTTGCATGTGAGAAAATGGAGCTACCAGAGCTATCCTGCAGTTCTTATCAAATGTCTTCAGGGCTGTTTTGCTCAAATTATTTTTAGCATGAGATCCTCTCTGACAATTCGAAACGCAAAAACAGAAAGTTATACGACTGGGGCTGGTGCAAGCTGATGCGTTGCACTCAGTCCAGTGGGAATGCACAAGTTATCTCTCATTTCTATCATTTATCACATACAACTGGACTCAGTGGCATTCCAAATCAATGAACTAAATATTTTGTTTATTTTTGTTTCACTTGAATCTATGCAGGCTTTGCTGGGTGCGCATGAACTTTCAAAGCACTGCTTAACATTCAAACAGCTACACTCTGGCACAGAGCAGCTCCACTTGGCGGTTGAGTGATTGCTCAAGGGCATCTCCATTGCAGGTGGTCACTTTATCCTGGCAAAGATTCTCCCAGCTGTCCTGTGGAGATTGGAACCTATAATCTTCCAGCCACATTCCATTACAAATGATTTTTTTTGTAAAAAAATTTTTTTTATTGAATTAAATTGAAAGTCCATGCAGTGCATCCTGCCCTGCTTTCACCTAACTGCTGTTTCACACTACTGTAGCTGCAGACAAAAAAACACATAAATGGCTTTGCCTTTTTGTCCGTGGTGAACAAGAGCCTTGGCCTTCAATGCCCAGCCTGCTTTGATAAATGTTGCACTGATGCACATGCGTCTGCATGCACACACCGCACACACACGTGCGCTCGCGCGGGGACACACACACACACACGCAGACACACACACACACACACACACACACACACACACACACACACACACACACACACACACACACACACACACACACACACACACACACACACACACTAAGCACGTGTTCAAGCAGACAAAACAACCCGTTGAGGTGTGTAATTGTCACCTCTGGGTAATAAAGGTTTATATATTCATTGGCTTAATGAAACTTCAGGTTTCATTTGGAAACTGATTTTGCAGAAGAGGGGAGTTAAATGTCTCTCTCCACTCCCTCCATGTGCCTTTCTCCTTCTCTCTCTCTCTTCCTCCTCCCTCATTCTCCCAAACTTCCCTTCTCCTTTTGTTGTTTTTTTCCCCCTCTCTACCTTTTCCTCCTCCTACCCTTCTGCAAACAGAAATAGAAAAGCATATCCTTTTCTATTCCCTCTCTCTCCATTTCCTTCTCCTTTGAAAACCTTCTCCCCCTTTCTCTCCCTCTCGCTCTCCACCCCCCCCCTCTCTCTCTCTCTCTCTCTCTCTCTCTCTCTTCTCTTTTGTCTGTGTACATTTAGAGAGAAGGGATCTTAATAAGGACTTTGCTGAATAGTGACGGTTTAATCAGGGGACACACCGCTTTAAAGGGACATGCTTGTGTGAACATTAGTGTGTTTTTTAGAGAATCTTTTTCTCCCCCAATGAACAACCAACAAATGATCACTAATTGCGGGTACCGATTAGCCTCCATTCGGCTTGAAAATTCTCTATACTGCCGGTAAATTGGCAGATTCGTTTGATGCAATTACGAAACCTGGCTTTAATTGCATCCTCTCGCGCTCAGTCAATGGGGCTCACCGGGGGGTTCGTATTAATTTGAACAGTTCAGTTGTTGCTGCGGGTTTGAGCATCCCAATTTAAATGCATTTTTTAAAACGTTGTTGTTTTCTTATTTGGTGAATGGTAGCCAAATATTCAACCATCCAAACCAGGGAGAATGTGTTTATTTGAATTAGAGCACACGAAAGAGCAAAGGAATTGTAACTGTCGCCAATGGCCTGCAGGTTTGAAAACTCTCACTGGCAGCAGTTGCTCAGAAGGCATGGCGGCCATCTGGGAATCAGAGGGTCCCCGGTTCGATCCCCGACTCCTCCAGGCTTGGTTTCGAGGTGTCCCTGAGCAAGATACTGAACGCCTAATTGCTCCCTGTGTGCTCACTTGGAGCAGCACACTGCTCCTAATAGGATGGGCCAAATGCAGAGAAGTCCTTTTGCCTCTGGGTCTGGGATCATTCTTTGGTGTACTTTTGCTGTTGTTTTTACTCTTCTATCTTTTGCTGAATCATTGTTGCTTTTGAGCTTGGAAGAAAATGATCAAAACTTTTTTCTGTTATCTTTTATTCATTAATTAATTCATATCGGCTCGTGTTACAGAGAGGGGATCCATTTTTTAGACTGCAAATGAGGCTCATCAGCGCCCTTATCTGAAAGCAGACCTCAAGATAACCCCTCTTTGATCTACAATGTGGGAACCCAGGGAGTAATGCTTTATAAAGTTACACATCAGTGGCTCTTTAATGCCCAAAAAGTCATTGCAAAAGTTTCTAAATGTGGGAGAAATTATCCAACTTCACCAGCTTAGTGGACAAGTTGTAATGGGGGGGGGGGGGGGGAGACAGACAGAGAGAACGAGAGAGAGGGATGGAGGGGGCACATGTTCTAAGAGAAGTGTGAGAACAGTAATGAATTTGAAACATTGACACAAAGGGTGAAAATGCTAAACGGATAGCAACGCACTACCCTAAAATGTCCTGAAAGTACTCTAACCTGGTTTATTCTCACCAAAAAGTTACCTAGTTACAGTACTCAGGTTAATATCCATAATAATACTTATTCTCTGAAACCAGTTTGTTGTCCCACCGCTATAATGCACTCTGTCTACATCCCACTAAGAGCCACTTTTGTACACATATCCTGCAATAAGGGCAAGGAGGGCTGTCATTAACTCTTTTTTTTTTTTTTTTTTTTTTGAATTTTTCTGATTTTTTTTTGGTTTATCTCAAAGGAACTAGGAGATAACGCTATCCAAAAAATTGCTGCTCCATTCACTTCAATGTTAAAAAACAAACAGAGGAAAAATGCACCTTTTTCCTGGCACTGGGACGACACAGTCTGAAATAAGTCTGGCAGTGAAAGAGTTAATGAATGGCTTTTTTTTCCTTTCTTTTTTTTACACAGAACAGTGTCGGCGTCTAGTACTGTTTGACAGCTGTTGTCGGTAGATTTCATATATTTACATTAGTCTACACATTTATTTCACAAAATGCAGACACAAAATGGACTGACGATGCAGCAGAATGCAGTCACAAAAGCTCCGGTACTGAAGAATTTTCCTTCACCAAGCAACATAAAGGCAGATTTTTCCAAATAAGTAGAGCATGCTAAAGTTGTATAACCAACTTAGTTGTTCGCTGACTCTTTATTTTTCTCACACACATGCAAGGACAATAGCCTATGCATTTATTTCACAAAATAGACTCAAAATATGCACATGTATAATTGTTTATTTAGGCTAGGCCTTTTCATTCTCTCTCGAGGAAGCGCACGTCACTGCTCTACTTGTGTGTGAAAGAGAGAGGGATGTGTTTCTGTGTTTGATGAAAAATATTGAAGATAAGCAGGGAATGGTTCAAGGCAGAAAGCTGTGCTGACCTAGACTTCACACCCCTGTACCGCCATGCCGGCTGTGCCTTTCATTCTCATGTCATTTTGGCACAAAGATGGCAAAAAAATGAACCCAATCCGTTTCTGTACCATATACAGAACAACAAGGTGGCGTACAAACATACAACCTGAGCACTCTGTGAAAGCACTCTGTGAAAGCAGACTGCTTTCTGACCAGTAAACAGTACTCCTTGAACATACCCATTTTAACTCTCACTAGCTACAAAGTGCTCCTTGAACAAAACATTCCACTCCCACCGGGGACACCCTTGAGAGCTATGGAGACTTAAAGTACCTGTACCTCAGCTAAACCAGCCTGGCTCCCAAATCCAAGGCTTTGTTGAGCGGCTTTGTGGCTCTCTAGCTACTTGACACTTTTAAAACCTGATTTAGACCAGTCGAACACTTAAAACCTGATTTATACTTGTCGTAAGGCCGATTATAACCGATCTACAAGCTCACAGCGCCTTGCATAGCGTCGCGTTGTGAGATTGTAGATCAGCTGATTTCGACACTGACTGGTGGAGTAACCCAGTGAGTATAGCTCTCCTTGTAACACACCCTCTGACTGTTGAAGACTCAAGAGACATTGTTTGAACACATGAAAAGGGTGTGTGTGTGTGTGTGTGTGTGTGTGTGTGTGTGTGTGTGTGTGTGTGTGTGTGTGCGTGTGTGCGTGTGCGTGCGTGCGTGCGTGTTTGTATGTCTACGCATGACTGTGTATGATTGCTCGTGTTTACTTACGCATGTATTATCACTAGTGAAGGCTCGTATCAGCTAGTACACAAGTCATTGAGTGTGTCGATGTTACGCATGGCATTTGAAGGGCTGCAGCTCAGCCTATAAAACCTTCCCTCTTATCATAAAAGAGCCAGAAACCCCTTGGCATATATTATATATTTGTAGAATGGGTTGGATGTCATCCAAGCCTGGCTGTAACATTGTCTCTGAACTTCCCCTCAAGGTAAATACTTCTGGAAGGTTCAAAATTCATGCAGTACCAAACAGGTGGGGTTAATGGTTTTCGTGCCTGATACTTTTTGGTCCCGATATCGGATCCATTTTATAGGTCTGTGGATGCCAGAACACTTCAAATACTTTCCAGAGTCCCGTACGGTTGCCCCTACGGTCTATCCTTTAACCCCCTAGTAGTTTTCAAAGTTGGGTCTGCGAAATCAAGGGATTGTTGAGCGGGTTCCCGGGGGTCCCCATTCAAAGGTGGAGCTATTTAATATCCCTATAATTAAATTCACTTGAAATGTGTTTCAATTTCACTGTGAATCTAGGCAATCATTTAGACAATATAACGTCATCCAAGACAATGTTTCATGTATATTTATGTTCAAATCAAAACAGAATCATTTGAAATACGGGTCAATGGCCTAGTGACAATTTGGGTGTCCATGACATGAAGAACTTTGAAAATATCTACTCCAGTACATAATGGAGTTGTTTATGTGTATTCATGTGAACTGTATATTTATGTAAGTGTCAGTGTGAGTCAAGTTTTATTGTGTTTGTGTGTGTCTATTATGTAAATTATAAGTGTGTGTGTGTGTGTGTGTGTGTGTGTGTGTGTGTGTGTGTGTGTGTGTGTGTGTGTGTGTGTGTGTGTGTGTGTGTGTGTGTGTGTGTGTGTGTGTGTGTGTGTGTGTGTGTGTGTGTGTGTGTGTGCGCGTGTGTGTGTGTGTGTGTGTGTGTGTCTCACATGTCCTCACATGACATTGCATCTTCTCTACAGTGTTAATAATGCTAGATGTAATAGTATATGTGAGTGTCCTTGGGGAGAGAAACTAAGGGAGGGATGGAGAGAAAGAGGGAGAGCAGGAGGGAAGATGGGTAGAAAGAGGGGGCAATAGGGTGAGACGGGGGGAGAGAGAGAGAGAGAGAGAGAGAGAGAGAGAGAGAGAGAGAGAGATCAGCATGCTTGAGGGGGCAGTAAAGGGAGAATAACATATAACAAGCACTCAACAGTAACAGCCCTCTCAACCCGCTGGAGGGCGGCGGGGGTGGGTGGGGGGGGTCAGCTCCAGTTTTTAGACACAGAGCGAGGAGAGAGAGAGACAGAGACAGAGACAGAGGGAGAAAAGAAATTAAAGATGACAGATACAAAATAACATAGGGGCAGATATTGGGTAGCAAGTAGAACAAGACAACTGATGGGATAAGACGTGTGTGTGTGTGTGTGTGTGTGTGTGTGTGTGTGTGTGTGTGTGTGTGTGTGTGTGTGTGTGTGTGTGTGTGTGTGTGTGTGTGTGTGTGTGTGTGTGTGTGTGTGTGTGTGTGTGTGTGCGCGCGCGTGCGTGCGTGCGTGTGTGTGTGTTTTGTCTTTCTTGCTTGCTTGCTTGCTTGCGTGTCCTTGGTTGTCCACAATTATGTGCACATCCCGGTCAGCAAGTTTCAGTATGGGGGTTTCATTTGGGAAAGCACCAGTGGCAGCATCAATGGTAAATGAATGGATGGATGAACTGACAGATGGACGAACGGATGGACACATGGATGGATGGAAGAGAGATCAGGGAGCGTGACTGGGTCTTTGTCCTTGTATGCCCTTGTCAGTCTATCCTACAGTCAATATGTGGGTTTCTGACACGGATGCTGGCAGTCCCAGCCTCAGTTTCATCATTAATTCTATTGCTCAATTTTCTCACGAAAAATATGTTTCATTTGAACTCAGAACTCAGGCAGTTTGCCGCCTGAAGACATCACTTGGCAGATGGCTTGCAAAACTTTTTTTTATGACATGGTGCCAAAGGGGCCAGCCATCTAGAACATGGTTTCTATCTCTGTATCTGTATCTCTGTCCCCACAAACGTAGGCCAATCACAGCGCAGCTCACACTGCTCTGCCAATGACAGCTCAGCAAAGTTAAGCACTCAACGGATGCTGCTCGTTGGTGATGTGTATTCATTGTAGTTATACATCTCTACGCCGATGTAAAAGGGTGAAGGAAAGCAATTATCCCACAACAAGACTGACAACATTCGTTTTGTTTTTATTGACATTTTATGATATAAGCTTTATGTAGGGGATTCAGGCCAGATACTGATAATTACACTCACTTAGCTAACTTTTTAAAAGCCTTTTGAATTGCGCAGGGAAGCTGTGTGTCTTGTTTGCTTTTATTTATTGAGGCAAGTTTTGTTGCTGTGCACACCTTGATCTTTATCAGTAGATCTATGCTTTAGGCTACAGTTCGAAGATGCCAAGATGCTGCCTGCTAACAACCACAGTCTGTTCTGCTCGTGGCCATGAAAACAGCCTCTACGGTTCAGTTAATGGCTGAGTGCCTTGCTCAAGGACGGCTCATCGCTGATAATATTAGTTATTCCTATTCCCTGTCCAGATGTTCCAAGCTGTTCCTATAGCCTGGTGTTTTACATTGAAGCTCATATAAAAAAAAATACAATCACCATAGGGCATTGTAAAACATATGGCCTCAACATAGGGTGACCATATATCATGTAAGCTACATGTACTGTATGACTATACGTTTAGTAATTAGGAGTGATGTAAGTGAAGTGTCTCTTTAGTCTATTCTCTTTAGAATAAATATCACAAAATTAAGATATCAATCAATTGGAAAGGCATATGACTGGACATTTTTGGAAGCCTAGGATAAAGGAAACATCAACAGGCTAATTCTTTAATTATTTTGTGATGAATAATCTTAATCAGTTTTATTGTATTGCACCAGATGTAGCCTACATTGTAGTAGGAGATCCAGTGATTCCCACAGTATTTTCTCTGCAATGCAAACATTATCAGATGAAAGGCAAATGAGCTCCTGTGGAAACGGATCATGATTAATTCTATACCGGAACTGCAACAACATTTTAACATATAGGTTAGTTACAGTATGTAAAGATGGCATTCAATTAGTCGATATATTACCAAAACCTTTCATAGCCTAATTGGCCCAGCAAATGTGGGTACCGTGGATCTCTACCGACTGTGACATCCTCCGCTCTAGCACTGACAGACTGCGGTGTCTGAGGCGTGTTCCATTTTTAAACTCCTATTCCCTTCCCTCTATCATTCGCCCCTGCTCAGGGGCACAGCCGGTCAGCCACAAAGAAGGCCTTATCAGAAGGCACAGATTGGCTATTTCCTGTGAAGATATTTGGTGTAGAGGGGAAAAAATCTCAATGTCTGCTTGGTCAAACTCAACTGTACTGTATGTAACGCAGCAAGACATCAAGTTGTACCGCTAATGGTTAACCACATGAACCCTATTGTTCCAATTCTGGACGTCATAATAGACAAACATAGGGTGACCATATTCTGAATTCCCAAAAAGAGGACACTTCACGCATGTGTTCCCAGCACGTTTGCCAGAGTTTTTTTCAATGAATGACAGGCAGCGCGATGTATGTGCTGTCCAGTGTGTGTGTGTGTGTGTGTGTGTGAGAGTGTGTCTCAGCCTGTCAGGAGTGTTGCCAAGTCTCGTGAGAGAAATAAGGAAACATACCTCCAAAAACAAGCCAGAAAAACAAGCCAAATCTTGTCCAGAAGTTGCGGTAAATAAGCGGACATGGCAACACTAAGATTCTGGCGTCTGAGAGGATCTCAGCAGCTCATTGACTCATTTACTCATGACACGACCAATGAGAGTTAGCGCTTTCATTGTTGCTAAGATACGTCCCCCCCTACTGATACACAGATACAGTACACGCTACCCAAACTCTCAAAAACCCGGACATTTGAAGGATTTTATACAAACCCCCCGGACAGGCCGGACAGCACCCCAAAAGAGGACATGTCTGGGTAAAAGAGGACTTATGGTCACCCTGAAAAATAGCAAAAAAACATTTGCATTGCATTGTGACACATTAGATCGGCTAAGGAGGGGACCAAGTATAGACCCCTGGGATCATAGTACAGTAGGTGGGAACCTCATTCCCAAGCTTTTCTCATCTCACAAGGAGCCTGGTATAGAACTAAGAGGCTATAAGGGTGGCACTTCCATTGTATGTAGGCTACTTCCCCTGGAAGCTGAACCTGTCTTATTTTGACCAATCACAACAATCTGCACAGCATCAATGTAACTTCCTTGGCCGGTATATTTCCTGTACTTCCGTTAAGCCACTTCCAGTAGCCCAGTGTAACAGTATATCATGACAAAACTCTGTAGCTCCATGCCACTGGTTGCGCAATTTGAAGGTTGTTATATTGTAGCTTAGGGCCCTTGGATTTAAAGACACAAACACACTATTTTGTGTTTGTGTGCATGTTTGTCAGTCTGCAGTGTGTGTGTGTGTGTGTGTGTGTGTGTGTGTGTGTGTGTGTGTGTGTGTGTGTGTGTGTGTGTGTGTGTGTGTGTGTGTGTGTGCGCGTGTGCGTGTGCGTGTGTGTGTGTGTGTGTGTGTGTGTGTGTGCGCGTGTGCGTGTGCGTGTGCGTGTGTGCGTGTGTGTGTGTGTGTGTGTTTGATGATTATTTTTGTAAACATTCTCTCCTGTCCGCTGTTCCACTTTTAGTGGCAGCCTCAGAAGTAGTTCAAAGACTCCTAGCATGGGCAGAGAGAGGACGCTGTTCTGTTTTTAAGTGATTGATGCTTTGGCAAGCATCCATATACACTCATATTGTTTCTCATTCCTTCTGCTTTTGTGATTTATATTTCTGTACCGTTTCTTTTTCTGAGACATGAATGATCTGTCAGAGTTGTTTTCCCACTGGGCATACGACACCAGATTCATGACACTCATGGACGTTTCATGGATGTGAGATGTTGCCTCTCATCAACAATGTCCTGGGTTTGAACCTTGCCAGGAGGCCTTTCTATGTGGAGTTTGCATGCTGTATGTTTACTCCGGGTACTCCCTTTTCCTCCCACCAAAAGACATGCATAACAAGGTACAGCACGTACATAACAGCGTTATTGCCATTGCGCTTGACCAAGGAACTGGCATTGCAACTGGAATCGGTCCCCAGTTGCTGCACTGTGGCTGCTCATTGATTCTAAGTAGTTAGGAAGGGTGAATGCAGAGGACAAACTTCCCCAAGGGGATGATAAGGTAGACTTAACTGCAACGGCGCATGCATGCACCAATGGCCACAGCACTGCACCGTGGGCTTCAATATATCTGTGCTTGTTGCTCTTCTGCTCAGGTGTTCATCATGATGAAGTCTCGTTCAGCGGCACTGCCCCTGCATTGTGTGTATTATGTATTACTAATCAAACATCTTGATTTTTCTGTCCTCTCTCTCTCCATTCCCCTTCTCTCCTATGCTGTCCTGCCCTTCTTTCCTCCCCCTTTTCTGCAAACTATGCTCTATACCCTTGTACTTTATGTCTCCTTTCACTACTCTCCTAAATCCCTTTCCCTCCGCTGTTCTCATCTAAACACCCCCCCCCCATCTCTCGTTCTCTTTACCTTCTCTACCCTCTCCCCTTTTGCCCCCCCCCCCCTCTCTCTCTGCAGAACTCTGACAGAGTTAATGAAGCAGCCAGGAGACGTGGGAGGTGTAGACGGAGGTCACCACCCTATAGGGACCAATGGCATCTCAGCCAGGGCCCTGCGCTCCAACAA
>NC_137615.1:28393568-28403568 GCF_963280865.1 Gymnoscopelus braueri
TATGGGCATATACTGATGACATCACGGATCTCCATATAAGGGCATAAAAGGGACAAAGACTGACCTCTCCATATATGGGCATAAAAGGGACAAGGACTGACAGATACCAATAATGCCATTGACCACACTAACACACCCATGGCACACAGATGGGAGCAAGTACATTTGTTACTTAAACGTGGGTGCTGGGGGTAAAAATGACAACTGTGTCTGTTGGAAACTAGCAGTAGCACTTGCACAGTGCTGTTCACTCGCTTTGCGCTGAGTTTAAGATAGGGCCCAGAGTTAAAGTAAGACTCAGGATTTAGCAGTGTGATAAATCAGAGAATGGAGGACAATGTGAGAATGAGAATGAAAAACGGTATGTGAATAAGAGGAGGAGTGTCTAGTGAACAGATTGGAGGAATGACAGGAAAAGATAAGAGAAAGAGAAAACGGTGGCAAATACAAAGAATACTCCAAAAAATCCCTATTTCTTTTGCATCAAGGTTTGCATTATTGCTTCCAAAAACGTAAATAATTCAAGAATTCAACTGTATCTGGTAAAAAAAAGAGGCTAGGGTTTATTCTAAGTCCGCGTGTGGCATGTCATGAGAGAATCATCCGAACGTTTAATTTGCACATGACAACGTAGTTAAAGTGATATTTCACTTTCAAATAAAATAAACATTTAAAAAATATATTAAAAATAAATGAAAAAAGTAATGGAAAAATCACGGCCCCCCTCATGCATTAGAGTGTCCTACTAATGTGTGAGGGGGCCGTGATTTTGCCATAACTTTTTTCATTTTTTAAAAATATTTATTTTTATGTTTATTTTATTTGAAAGTGAAATATCCCTTTAACACCTTTATTTAAATTACTTTTCACTTCCGTGTGATAATACAGACATTGTGAAATGAAGTGCACCCCTCAGATTGATTTATTTGTTGGATAATGTTATGCAAACCTTCCTTTGGAAGGAAATCTTTCAATTGTCATTACGTGCACAAAAACACAACACCACACACACAGACACGACACTCACACACATTATGCTATACAGAACTGGAACTGACAGGGTAGGCAAGAATGCAATCCATCACGAACAGATGCTGACAAACAATGGATACTCTCCTAATGGCTGAAAGGCTGATCGCAGCCTCGACGTGAGCTCGTATCTGCTATTTTCCGCGTGCGACTAGTCGTCACAATTATTTGAGCTAATCGCAATTTGTTTGCATAATATTTTGACTAAAGTACATTCATTATTTTTGATTATTGGTACCAGTCATTGTATATTTATGTACCCTGTGCAATATTTAAAAGGCAAAAATAAATTGAATTTGTATTTATTATATGTTCCAGTGTCCAATGCCAGAAACACAATTAAATGGTTATGTTATGATCGTGACAGTCCTACGTGTTGTATGATGACGTAATCTGGCTTAAGGCTCACAGCATCTCAGAAACCCATCTTGTTATACCTTGTTATATGCTTTGATCTGGTTTGTCACCATGTCTTTGTATGGAGAAACTCTCCTGTGTAATCTCTCCCAAACACAACACAACCCTCTGTTATGGTTGAAATGAGTCCTGCAGAGCGCACTCTGAACTAGTTCTCTACAGGACATCACGCTGATAGACACATCATTTGCATTTGTGGGGCGCAATTTGCATGTTGCCGGTCCGTGAGACGTTAGAGGTGTGTGTGGGGGGGGAGAAGTGGAGGGGTTAGTCAAGATATATATATATAGAGAGAGAGAGAGAGAGAGAGAGAGAGAGAGAGAGAGAGAGAGAGAGAGAGAGAGAGGAGAGAGAGAGAAGAGAGAGAGAGAGAGAGAGAGAGAGAGAGAGAGAGAGAGAGAGAGAGAGGAGAGAGAGAGAGAGAGAGAGAGAGAGCATCATTGTGACATTGAAAACAAAACAAGGAAATGAGTACCATGGGACTGTTAAGTGAATAGTGTCTATCATTTAATTAAGTGTGTGTGTGTGTGTGTGTGTGTGTGTGTGTGTGTGTGTGTGTGTGTGTGTGTGTGTGTGTGTGTGTGTGTGTGTGTGTGTGTGTGTGTGTGTGTGTGTGTGTGCATGCGTGCGTGCATTTTACATCTGCATGTCCTTCATTTTTATGTCTTAACTATCCACATGGGGCCAATCCCAATTATATCCATATGAAGCTAGTCGATGACATACCAATACAGAAAGACAGAGAGAGAGAGAGAGAGAGAGTGTGTCTGTCTGTCTTGCTCTCTGCATGTATACAAGCATAATGTAATGGGAATAACTGTCACAATGAAGACACACACACACACACACACACACACACACACACAACACACACACACACACACACACACACACACACACACACACACACACACACACACACACACACACACACACATGCCTATGATCCAGCCTAGCGTACCTGTTTTGCTGTCAACACATGTACCTGCCATCATCCGTTTGTTTGATTGATGGAACCTGGCGCTTCCCAGAGCTGCTTGCTTTGTTTATTATGGAAAGGTGGTGTGTGTGTGTGTGTGTGTGTGTGTGTGTGTGTGTTGTGTGTGTGTGTGTGTGTGTGTGTGTGTGTGTGTGTGTGTGTGTGTGTGTGTGTGTGTGTGTGTGTGTGTGTGTGTGTGTGTGTGCACGCGTGTGCGCACGTGCGTGCGAGTGTGTGGGGAGGGGAGGGGAGGGAGGGTGTGTGAAATGGTGCATTTATATAGCGCCATTAGCCAAAGCGCTTTACAATGTGCATTGCGTGTGTGCGTGCACCTGCATGCATCACTCATGTGCAAACGCATAGACATGTTTGCGAATCTGCACATAACTGTGTCTGTGCATGTTTGCACAGTGCATGCGTCTGTGTGTGTGTGGTAAAGTGAAGAGATTAGTCCTGTCCTCAACACTCTCCCTGTAGAGTCCTGTAGCCTTCCTTCGACCTTCCTCTTCCTCTCTTCCCCTCATACAACCTGCTCAACCAGCCAGCAGCATACAGCAGTTAAGAGCAGGTCGGACCAATAGGTCACTAGACTGAATCCCAGACTGGCTGAGAACATGGTTCTATGTGGACAGCTAATGAAAAATGCTCTCTCCTTGCACAAGAACAACCCTCTTGGTGCCCATGAGCGGTCAACTTAGAGGTCAACTTTGGCAGCTGTCAGGAGTGAGAGTAAAATATCATAAAACTAATTTTGTTGTAGAAACACACCAATATGATGAAAATATAAAATAGTAAAATACTACACAATACTTACTTCTTACTATAGGAATATGTAATAAATGTGATTCACAGTATTTTCCCCCGTTTCCATACAGCTGTGTTCAGTCCGTAATTCTGTTTAGTCCATTAATTTATATGGGAACCTCCGTCAACTTCCGTTTTTTCTTGCACGTAGTTTGCGTAATTTAACTTTTTACAGATTTCTGAGAGACTGCTTTCCTTTTGTGTACGAGGAAACAAGCAGAAGGCGCTATTTCATTCAATTCAGTTGCTTGATTGTGTTAATAACATATTTTATTCATAAATAGGTAATCAATTGCAATTTACATGAATTAAAAAATATAATTTTGATTCATCCGTAAAATTAAAGCATTTTGCTTCCGTATGCAGTAGAGGAAATATCGCGTATCACACACAGCTGTGTGGAAACAAGTCGTTAACCATTTACCCTACAGTATTTTGTTGTACGACGAATAGCATAATAGAATAATCTAGAAGCTTACAATGTTTTGCATCGTGACGCATTGAGAGCTACGTAGTAAATCTGATATTTTGTCAAAAAGGTTTCGGACATTTTTGAAATCTTTGGAAAACATGGCCAAAATACGGACAGCGGGTTTAAACCTGGTTGCTGTACTCTGGATTCTAATAGACCTATTGCAATTGAATTCTAATCCGACTGGGCTTTGTTTCTGTTCCATGAGTCTGTCCGTTGTCTGTCTGTGAGCAGCTAATCTCGGACAAGAAACTGATCAGCATGAAAGAACCTCTGCCTCAGATTTTTCAAAATATGTTTCCCCCGCAGTTATGACTGCACCCCACGACACAGCCCTGGTAGGTATAGGTGACCTCCCATTCCACATCTCGCGGGACAGTCCCGAAATTGACCGTCTGTCCTGTGTCCCGCACATACAGAACAAAGATATATAGAAGCAAATCAAAGATATGAAGAAAAAAATTTCTTACTGTATGATGTGTGTTATATGAAGCTTACCGTAATCCTTAATCATATTCCAGCATATTCAAAGGCTTTTGTAGAGAAATGAGACAGACTCCAGTCACTTTCAGTTTAGAGCACTGCAGAGGGCAGGTGTATGTTACATGCATCAAGGCAATTAGGTTTCTGTGCTGTCAAATAGGCCTACCCGGGCTGGCGGGGAAGTGCGCTCAGAGGAGCGCACTTTTAACTTTTCTAGTTTATTATATGCTATTTTCTTTCTTCTACTCGTCTTCCCCTTTCTTCCTTACATTCCTGACAAAATTGCACTGGCTGTAATGTAAGTGTATTTGAAAATTTAAGCTGAGCGGCTTTCAAGTAAATTCAGCTCAAAAGCCACAGTACAATGTTACAAACACACACACATACACAAACATCCTTTTTCTTATTCACTTTGGCTTTATCTCACTGCTCCAGCTACTGTATGACTCTGCAGTTCACAGACGTATATTTTTAGTCAACACAAAATGTCAACTGATTGTAGCAGAAGCAAACGGCAAATCTTCACATACAACCTGGATTTTACAGGAGAGCTTTCCAGATTAGGCAGTATAGACTGTCTCCATTCATCTTCACATTCCTCCCCTTTAATCTGCTCATTTCTTGTTATTTTTTCCCTCGCCCAGGCACTCTGCAGTACATATTTCTCTATCTCTTTTTCCACCATGTAGTTTTTCCACATCTTAAGTCTCCATTATTTCCTGTTGCTTTGCATCTTTAGTTTTTGGGCTGATGCCTGATCTTTGAGGTGAGAGGTAATATTAGGGCAATATTATTTTACATTCAATGAATGAGGCAGTGGAGTAAAGCCCTTGGCGCAAGAAAATCATAAGGGTTCATCTGGCAATTTGCAAATTAGATTCTTAGATAACTTGTGTACAAAGTAGTTTTGGTCTAATCGTTGCACCAGATGAAATGTCATGAGGTCACTCAAATGATTAGGGTGCGTCCTTCATCAAGTTTCATGGCAAACCAGACATTAGGTTTTGAGATATCTTGTTTGGAAGTAAAATGTGTGCAAGCGGAAATTCAGCATAATGGTGGCACTAGAGGAAAGACCATTGGGTCATTTTTGAGACCTTGTTTGGGACCAAAAATGGGGAATGGATAGACAGAAGTACCAACTGACATGGGCATCCTTATAGGGCCACTAGCAGGGCTAAAAATATATTGGATGAAGTGAAGAAGTAGTGGGAGTAATAGTAACTAAATTTCTTCCCAGTTGGAATATTTTCCCTCTTTCCCTCTCCGTCCTTCTGTCTTCTTTCTCTCTGTCATTCTCACACTGCCTCACTCTGCCACCCCCTCTCGCTTTCTGTCCCTCTCTCCACCTCTCTCTCTCTCTAAGTTGCACCCGAGGGTCTCCAGTCTATAAGTACTGTCTGATCCCTCCTTCTGTCTCAGAGTTAACTCTAAAGTCACAGAAGTGAAAATAGACGTGACATTCCTATCTAGCCTGGTAAACCCTCCCTCCGGAAATCTCAATTCCATTTCATTTCAGGAGTGAGTCTGGCATGAACCGCCTCTCTGCAATATTGGCTGTGTATGCCAAACGGACGCGCCTATCAGCGTCGTCGCTCATTGTTCTGTGATTGACAGCTTACGTTGGCCAATCAGGTGGCGAGTTCGAGTGAGCCCAAAACACGAACGGCAGCCATCTTTTTCATGTGCGGCCAATTCTCCGCTATTTTTTTACTTCAAAAAGCTCTCTAACTTCTATTTTGAGGCACGGAATTTACTTATAAGATATCGTTTGGATAGAATGTAGTTGTTTAACTTCATATATGTGGTCAATTAATCATGACAAAGCCTATTTAAAAAATAATAATTAGAGAACCGGTAGGGGCGGGCAGTGACACCATTGTACCCGAAAAAGGCAACCCATTTTGGGTATGGCTGTCTCAAAAGTCCCGTCGCGTCACATTAAGACTGGTGAACTGCTGATTGGCTGAAGGGGAAAAATTATCATTGGCTGAAGGGGTTGTCAGTCAACGGTATTACTCCCGCCCAACTCCAGCACAGCCAATATTGCAGACAGGCGGATCAGGCCAGACTCACTCCTGAAATGAAATGGAATTGAGATTTCCGGAGGGAGGGTTTACCAGGCTAATTCCTATCAGCCACCACTAAATACCAAGAAGTGCCAGCAGTACCAGCAACAGCATTGGGAACCTTTTGTGTATAGGTCAACGATTAAAGCACTGTACTTCTAGCACTGCCAGGGTTAAGAGTTCAATTCCCCCTGGGGCCAGGGGTTGTGGTCCAATGAGAGCTCCGCTGCTCCAGGCAGAAGCATACCTATGAGCCCTATGTGTAGCAGAGTGACTCAGAGCCTCTGCCTGAAGACCAAAAGCCTAATATCTTCCCCGGTCAAAGGGGATTCTCTTTACTCTAGTGGTTAAGATGATTGGCTCTGGTGTCCCTTCCCGTGTGGGAGACCCGGGTTTGAATCCCTGGCGTTACATATCGTCAGTGTCCAGCCGGGACCAGCTAACTCCTTTTTCAGTTTTTTTTTTTTTTTCATAAATCAACGCTATTGAACCCCCTCTACATCTGTGTAATTTTTTTAAAAATAATAACATATGAAAAGTATTAACACATTGGGTGCCAGAGGTTTATTAAAATATTATACGTTGAGTGCCAGCATTTCTTCCATCCACTTGCGTTATACGATTCGTGCTGTGAGAAGCCCCGACGCAGAAGTGCATGTAAACAAAGCGTGCGTGCGAGACGGCGGAGGGTCCCGACTAACGCCTGGAACAATAATATTTCTAACGCGACCCTCCATTGCAGCGTGATCGCCGATCGGAAACGGCTCGTTTCCACCACATTAAAAAGAAATGGAGATATTAAGCTTTTAGTCAAGGAGATAACATTGAAAACGCCGACCGGAAGGATTTTTGACATGGAGCCAGATCCAGCCTCTTCTTCTCAGAAAATGCTTGGGTGATGTCAAAGTTTCGTTTTAGCGCCCCACGTGGCCCACATGTATAAAAATAGAATTGGGTCAAAAACGGTCCGGACCGTTTTCGGCACTTCTCGTTTGGACCCTCAAAAACGGTCCGGACCGTTTTTGGCATTCAATGTGTTAAAAAGCGCCTATGACGAAAACTCCTAACTCCATTGGACCCTCAAACTGTCCGTCAAAAACAAACAACTCCCCCCTCCTCTCAGGCTCTTGAGAAGCTCTGCTCTGTATGAGGCAGACAGGGAGAAGATTTTTCAATGCTTTTGGGAGAACATAAACTGGGAAGAGAAGAGAATGTATGTGCAAGGTTTGATAGATGTCACCCCAGTAAAGAGGAGAAGGGTGTCTTCCCAAAGGTCATCTGCTCGTGTTTTCTTTTTAAATGTTAATGGACAGAGAATGAGTGTGTGCAGGAGTTTGTTTCAAACATCTCCAAGAGCTCAAGGAGATCATGCCAAAAGACTTTCACAGCTTTTATGACAATCTAAAGCACTAAGAAACACCCACCACACACACGCAACACAAAACACACAACAGTGTGATAATAAAATGTTGATAGGTATATGATAGGTAAATTCAACTGTGGTTGTTATTGTTAGTGCAGTAGGCTACAGATTTGATAGGCTAAAGATTCTATTTTTCATGAATGTATTTTGTATTTATATGCCATTTTTTTTATTGTTGGTGTGCCATGATCGCTTTTGTTAAATACATGATTGAGTATTGAGGCAGAATTGTTTGTTGCACTCAACTGTAGAAGAACAACAGTGGTAACAGTTAGATCCATGGTTGTTTACAATGCATGTTAAAATAAAAGTTGTTTAAAGAGGTGGTGCCATGGTTTTGCACTTTTTCTGTTTTTCATGTGTCTATGAGGTTGATAGAACTTCATTAAGCCCCCCGGTGGTGTTTTTATGGTGTTTTATGTCTTCTCTGACTATTTGGAGTTTCTTCCTGGAGGCTGAAACCTTGAGGGTCAAAAGTGCCAATAGAGAAACAGGGGCATTGTGACATCACAATGCCATACCCTCCCCCTCATTATCATAACACAACAGGTGTGGGCATGAGGAGGAGGAGGGACTAGGACAGGTGGGTGGTGCTAAGGTGGTGGAGGAGGTGCTAAGGTGAGAACCAGGTATACTTAATGAACTGGAGGCGTGTCCACATAAAAACAACATTTTACACTTACTGTACACTTTTTTTTTTTTTGAAAAAAATCCTTACATAATAATAATACCTTATGATCAGGTTTTAAGGTTGAAAAATATCATGGCACTCCAAAGTACAGAATTCAGCTTGATCTATAGTATATGAGGATGGCGCTCACCATAAATAGCTGATCTCCAAGCTCACAATGCGTTGTGATGTGTTGTGAGCTTTGAGATCCATTGCCAGCTGTTCTTATCAATGATGGACAAAACCTCCTAACTCCACTTGCACTGGATTTGGGTAAAGTGGTGATAATATAATGACACATGCAAGTATCTGATAATATATAAAGTCACAATACCAAGTTTGATGAGGCAGTATTGCTTTGTTTTAAAAATATAAGGTTTTCTTCATTTTCTGAAAAATTGATATTTTGTTTTTCATTTCCTGAACAATTACCATTTTGGATTTAGCTGGTTCCGGCCGAACAGCAGAGATATGTTCCCTCAACACTAACCCCAAGCCTAACCGTGAACTGAGGGAACATATATATATAGGGCTGAGGAAACATATAGGCATGTAGGCTCACGCCAACAGTTATGCCTGGCAGCAGAGCTCAATATCCCCTTGGGGCCAATCAAGCTAAAGAAACCCACACTCATGGCACTATCTGTGCAGAAACAGAGTCCATGTTCAGTGAAGTGACCCTTTTCCCAGAAGACAGTTAGCGGGAAAAATACAGCTGAGAAAAATACAGCTGAGCAGGTGCATACTGTACCTATGTTCCCTCAGCCCTATGTGTAGCATACTCCCTCGAATCCTTGCCGATGTGCTAGCCGAGTTTGAAGTCAGTCGGTCCCATTTGTACACATGACCATATATGTGCATAGCAGTCGGATCTGTGCAGGACGACCGGATCTCTATATATGCCTATATATGGGCATATCGGGTTTGTTTATGGTTATATCTGAGTCAGAGTGACGTGGCCATGGTCCTGCCTATATATGGGCATATGGGGTTTGTTTATGGTTATGTCTGAGTCACCTTAAGCCAATTGTGTACACATATCCCACGCCTATTTCTAATGACTACAACGCGCTTCTGGTTAGCTGCACTGTGGATATCAGATGAACCTTTCTATATTTTGCGTCCACTTTTTGTTGCCGCTGCCTCCTGACACAGTGGTGAAAGTGGTGCGGTCCTTGCTCCTCGCTAAAGACAATGCATTATACGTCACCACTTTCTCCCAACGTGGAAGCCGCTTATCGCTGCTGGTGTGAATTCAGCATTTAGCACAAAGTCATATTCAGAATGTGAGTGAAAATGCTTCATTCCCTACAGATTATCTTCAACATTACACACAATCAACTCTATGGTCAGAGTAAATGGTGCAAAATTCTAGGGAACCCGGCCAGATCAAAGGAGAGAATAAGTGGGACAAAAGCGTCCGCTTTTTTCATTCTACATCTGCGGTGGATAAGATCTCCTCTAAAAGTCAACTAATTCACAAAGGACAGATATGGAGACAGGGCAGGGTGCAGCTTTTTGAGTGTTGCAACGGCAAAGACACAGCCAGGAGACAAGACAGGCAGGTGCAGGTATACTGTAGAAAGACAAACCAACAGGTAGGCAGGCAGGCGGAACGTTGGACACGCAGGAAGGGAGGGTGGAGACGGAACAA
>NC_137615.1:28406068-28416068 GCF_963280865.1 Gymnoscopelus braueri
ACTACGGGCTCGGCGGTCAATGTGTTAAGGGTTACTTTAAAAGACATTTCTTCCAAATGGCCATGCTACAGTGAACATTCATTCATTCATTCAGCTAGCCACTATGGAGGTCAGGAGAGGCTTAATATCGGTATCCATTTCAATGCGCTGGTCTAGTGCATTGAAACGGTCTAGCGGGACCCTGGGAGATTGCTGAGGTGGAGTGCAACACCTACAGTACTATCAGCACGACTTGCCACATTCAAGACGTGTTACTCATAAGCTGATGCCCATGCAGGATCGAACCCATGACTCTGTGGTCCATAGACGAGTGCTCTACCAACTGAGCTACCCAGACACTCAGAACAACAGGGTGAAAATGCATTCACTAAAAAGAACTTGCTTGGATATTTTTATTGATGTTACACAATTTTATTTGTTTTACATCATGAAGGAAGCTGTAGGGAGAAGGCAGGAAAATAAATGTCTTACTAAAGACATTACTAAGCAGTACTGTGCGTATGTGAGTGCAGTGTGTGTGGTCTGGCAACGCAGTTCAAAGAGATTCAGGATTTCCGTGGATGTGGAGTGTGTATGTATGTGTCTTTGTATGTACGTGTGTGTGTGTGTGTGTGTGTGTGTGTGTGTGTGTGTGTGTGTGTCTGTGTCTGTGTGTGTGTGTGTGTGTGTGTGTGTGTGTGTGTGTGTGTGTGTGTGCGTGCGTGCGTGCGTGCGTGTGTGTGTGCGTGCGTGTGCACGTGTGTGTGTGCGCGCACGTGTGCATGTGCGTGTGTGTGTGTGTGTGTGTGAGAAGCTGATAGGAGCTAACGCTGAGCCTCTGAGTGCGCTACAGAGCGTGGCTATACATTAAATGGGCAGGATTAGCCTCAGTAGCTGCTGACAGTATTACGGTCATGGAGCAACTGGGAGGGATTGTGCTCCATTTTGGCTCTGTTATTCCTTCATAATGAGGCCTAACCCTCTGATGCATCGGAGCCGTACAGACTCAACAGTTTCCTGCTTAATGCATCAGGGCCAAGGGTAATGGCCGTTTGATTACAGTTGTATGGGAGCTGAGGTATATATAGGTGTGTGTGTGTGTGTGTGTGTGTGTGTGTGTGTGTGTGTGTGTGTGTGTGTGTGTGTGTGTGTGTGTGTGTGTGTGTGTGTGTGTGTGTGCGTGTGTGTGTGTGTGTGTGTGTGTTTGTGTGTGTGTTTTATCAGGTGACAGGCAGAAACCTGGTACAGTATCTAATAGAGGTCACCTTTACGGGAGTTGGGGAAAAAAAGTGAATATTACCTGTTTGTACTCATTTATTGTGGCCCTTTTTAAATGGATTATGAATAATTTGGATCTCATGGATGATAAAAAACAATTGTCTACACCACAGCAGATAGTTACGGCAGTGATTCATGTGCATTTAAAACAAATCTAGGAAAATTGCACATGGAGAGCTTCTACAGGACGTTGTCAATTTGTAAGCGGGAGGTCAATATTGAAACGTAATGAGAAGAAGAGGAGTCTTTGATAATAATGTCCCTCGATCTACCTGTGAAGGTCACTCCCACTGGGAGCTTCAATCGATCTAGTTTTCACTAAGGAAACACTGGCTGAATTGAGCTCAATGACTGCGTGCGTGCGTGCGTGCGTGCGTGCGTGCGTGCGTGCGTGCGTGCGTGCGTGCGTGCGTGCGTGCGTGCGTGCGTGCGTGCGTGCTTCCAAGCTGAGTCATATGCTGTCGTAATATAACCTGCTGAAGTCAAACCCACCACCAGGATAAAGTAATTACGTGCGCACACACACAAACACACACACACACACACACACACACACACACACACACACACACACACACAGTCTCAACACACAAGCACATTTGCAAGCATGAAAGAAAAAATGTCAATAGACGAATCAAGGGAAAAGCGGGCTGCGTGCACACACGCACACCGACACACAAACACACGTGCATGAACTCACGTGCAAGTCCGCAGACACAAGCACCACATTCACATAGGCGATAAATGTAATTATGTACAACGTTTCCATAAGCGCGTATACACAAACACGTCTTCCCACTCCGCACGCATTCATTCAGCAGACTATGAACACACTCACATGCGCACATGTGGCACGCACGCATGCACTCTCTTCCTGACAAGTGACACACATCACCATGTCACATCCCATCCACAGATAAGACCATATTTAAAAGTGCACCGTAAAATCCTGAGTGTTCATTTAACTCTGAGTATACAAGTGGAACCAAATGCAATCCTGAGTGTTAAATGAACACTCGGGATCTTACAGTGTGATCCCAGTCAACCATGCGTGTGCTTCAGAGGAGAGACAAGGTCTGTTATGACAGGCTCATGTGTTGATTGACGAGAGCCTAATATGACCAATCAGGAGGGAGGTTCCGGACACTGTGGACTTGACAGAGGATGACTAGTGAGGACAGACATGTGAGGCAGAACAGAGAGACAGGGAAGTTAAACATTCAAACCCTATACTTGGTTGACTGGTGTCCCTCAGGGCTCTATACCTGTGACTTTTCTGTTTTCGCGCCACATTAAATATATTCACTGAAAATCTACAAGCTCACAACGCATCGCAACGCGTGATGTTGTGAACGTTTTCCCCAGAATACGGATGCTGGGGTTTACGCAAACCTTTGAGTCTCACATGGCACCGGTGCATTTTGCATTTTAAAACAAAATGCCAGACCCCAAAGGGTTAAGGGCCATCCACACCAAGAACAATAACTATAATCATGGAAGAAAAATGTGTTGTATCTCAAATGGACGGCGGAGTCCACACAACAACTGTAACAACGACAGTGGCAAACGATACTGTTCAGTACTGTGATGAACGATAGAAACAGCCAGCCAAAATCCATTTGAATTTACATTCAACACAGTACACATGTTCAACATGTTTACAGAATGTTATATCTTTATTCAGTGTGGATGCTCACATAATTATCATTTATTGTGGACAGCCTTTTAGACAAACGACACATGTCTACATGTGAAGATATTTAATGTGGCATAACTTTGACAGAGTGGACAGACAGAAGACACACAGAGAGACAGACAAGATGGCCGACAGGCAGAGAAAGAAAGGCCTTGAGAGAGAAAGAGAGAGAGAGGGGAAAAATGGCCGACAGGCAGAGAAAGAAAGGCCTTGAGAGAGAGAGAGAGGGGAAAGAAACATGGGTAACACTTTAGAATAACTATTCGTTATAAGTAGTCAATAGATCATTCATAAACTGTTAGTTAATGAGTTATTAATGACTTGTTAATCATTTATTAATAGTTAGTTAAGGATTAATAACAGTGCCTTATAACTGCTTAATAGATAATTTATAAACCATTAGTTAATTAGTTATTAATGTCTTGTTAAATGTTTGTTAACAGCTAGTTAAGGAGTTGTAACCATGCCTTATAGATAGTTAATAGATTACTAACAAACTATTAGTTAATGAGTTATCAATGACTTGTTAAATATGTTTCAATAGTAAGTTAAGGATTTATAAATATGCCTTATAGATAGCTAATAGATCACTCACAGAGTATTAGTTAACTGACTTATTAACTGTATGCTTATTATTTATAACTATGTCTTATAAATGCCTTATAACTAGTTAATAGATCATTTATAAACCATTAGTTAATGAGTTACTACTGTTTTGTTCAATATTTGTTAACAGTTAGTTAAGGGGGTATAACTATCCCTTATAGATCATTTATATATTACTCACAAACTATTAGTTAATGACTTGTTAATAGCTTGTTAAATATTTACTACCTGTATGCTAATGATTTATAACTATGCCTTATATATGTTCAAAGGATTATGAACAAGCTATTAGTAAAACACTTACTAATGGCTAGTTAAGTATTTGTTAATAGTTAATATATGTTATTGGGTAGTTATTCTAAAGTTGCAACTATTCCTAATTTACTAACATGAGTTAAGTATTTGTTAATGGTTAATTTATGTTATTGGGTAGTTATTCTAAAGTTGCAACTACTCCTCATTTACTAACATGAGTTAATTATTTGTTAATGGTTAATTTATGTTATTGGGTAGTTATTCTAAAGTTGCAACTACTCCTCATTTACTAACATGAGTTAAGTATTTGTTAATGGTTAATATATGTTATTGGGTAGTTATTCTAAAGTTGCCACTACTCCTCATTTACTAACTATTAACAAATACTTAACTTACCTTTTACAAATCAATTGTTAATGATTTGATTCCCATCTACTAATACCAGAGACACGTTGTACAACAGCAAATGGGTGGTACAGAAATTTGATGTGATATTGTGGACATATTTCGCATTTTGGTACCTCAACCTTGTTCAATATTTTACAAATAAATACCACAGATGAAATAATGAACAATTTATTTTTTAATGAATATGGAAAACAGTACAAAAATAACAAATGCATCCATCTAAAATAACAATAGCAAATAAATAAATAGTCATATCAACAGTAATACAGTAATTAAAAATCAAAAGGAATACCTTCATAATCCCATCATAATCCGCCTTTACAGTTCAGCTTACATATTGCTTTATCCAGTGGATATACAGCACACACATTAGCTTTAGCTTTATAGCAGGCCTTCTGCAGTAAGCAGTATGGCCACAGCAACACCATGTGCTAAAATTGTAGCTATGCTAATATTGTAGCTAACAGGCTAATAAGTGTTCCCAAATTATAAATCTTACTCTTTTCATCAAACAAACAAAAACGAATTCTTTACATTAACTAATAAACACTACAGTCCATACAGTTTTCATGGTTTTGCACTACATCACCTGAAATGCATAAAATAGAATACCCAATGTATACAGCCCCTTCTCTCATGTCTTGTTCACAATAACTGAACAACATCCTGCTCCTTTCAAAATGAAAGGCAGTTCAGCTTCAGAACTCCATTGAGATACACTGCCATCTACTGACACAAAGTGGTATTGGTACTACACTACAGACTAGCATAGTTGCATGAACTGAACAGTTTTTCTTCATTCAGTAGAAATATCATATTAGAAATAGTAGATCTACAAGCTCACACTTGAGCTTGTAGATCTGCTATTTCTAATCTGATATTTCTACTGAATGAAGAAAAACTCAAGAAGAATGGCCCTTTTCAATATTCCAGACCATGACTAGAAATGGACTCATAACTGACCCCTGGGTGTTTACTGGGCCTTTTTAGAAGCAATAACCCTCAATTTGAAATTTGTGAGGTTGCAATTATTTTCTTCAGTTTCTCTTCATTCGCCAGAAATATCAGATCAGGAATAGCAGATCTACAAGCTCACAACAAGTTGCAATGCGTCTTGCTGTGAGCTTGTAGATCTGTCATTTCTTATCTACCCTTTTTGGCAATGTTCCACGTATGTTCCATGTATGTTCCATGTATGATCCATGTATTTTTATCTTATTCTCCTATACAGTTCAGTTCATGCAACTACACTAGTCTGTAGTGTTAGTGTAGTACCAATACCACTTTGTGTCAGTAGATGGCAGTGTGTCTCAATGGAGTTCTGAAGCTGACCTGCCTTTTATTTTGAAAGGAGCAGGATGTTGTTCAGTTATTGTGAACAAGACACAAGAGAAGGGGCTGTATACATTGGGTATTCTATTTTATGCATTTCAGGTGATGTAGTGCAAAACCATGAAAACTGTATGGACTGTAGTGTTTATTAGTTAATGTAAATAATTCGTTTTTGTTTGTTTGATGAAAAAAGAGTAAGATTTATAATTTGGGAACACTTATTAGCCTGTTGCTGTGGCCATACTGCTTACTGCAGAAGGCCTGCTATAACGCTAAAGCTAATGTGTGTGCTGTATATCCACTGGATAAAGCAATATGTAATCTGGACTGTAAAGGCGGATTATGATGGGATTATGAAGGTATTCCTTTTGGTTATTTCTAATTTCTGTTTTACTGTTGATATGACTATGTCTTTATTTGCTATTGTTATTTTAGATTGATGCATTTGTTATTTTTGTACTGTTTTCTTTATTAATTAAAAATACATTGTTCATTATTTCATCTGTGGTATTTATTTTGTAAAATATTGAACAAGGTTGAGGTACCAAAATGTGAAATATGTCCACAGTATCACATCAAATTTCTGTACCCCCCATTTGCTGTTGTACAACGTGTCTTTGGTATTAGTAGATGAGAATCAAATCATTAACAATTGATTTGTAAAAGGTAAGTTAAGTATTTGTTAATTGTTAGTAAATGAGGAGTAGTGGCAACTTTAGAATAACTACCCAATAACATAAATTAACCATTAACAAATACTTAACTCATGTTAGTAAATGAGGAGTAGTTTAGAATAACTACCCAATAACATAAATTAACCATTAACAAATACTTAACTCATGTTAGTAAATGAGGAATAGTTGCAACTTTAGAATAACTACCCAATAACATATATTAATTATTAACAACTACTTAACTAGCCATTAGTAAGTGTTTTACTAATAGCTTGTTCATAATCATTTGAACATATATAAGGCATAGTTATAAATCATTAGCGTACAGGTAGTAAATATTTAACAAGCTATTAACAAGTCATTAACTAATAGTTTGTGAGTATTATATAAATTATCTATAAGGGATAGTTATACCTCCTTAACTAACTGTTAACACATATTTAGCAAGACATTCGTAACTCATTAACTAATGGTTTATAAATGATCTATTAACTAGTTATAAGGCATTTATAAGACATAGTTATAAATAATCAGCATACAGTTATTAAGTCAGTTAACTAATACTCTGTGAGTGATCTATTAGCTATATATAAGGCATATTTATAAATCCTTAACATACTATTAAAACCTATTTAACAAGTCATTGATAACTCATTAAATAATTGTTTGTCAGTAATCTATTAACTATCTATAAGGCATGGTTACAACTCCTTAACTAGCTGTTAACAAACATTTAACAAGACATTGATAACTCATTAATTAATGGTTTATAAATGATCTATTAAGCAGTTATATGGCATTGTTATTAATCCTTAACTAACTATTAACAAATGCTTAACAAGTCATTAATAACTCATTAACTGACAGTTTATGAATGATCTATTAACTACTTATAACGAATAGTTATTCTAAAGTGTTACCGAAACATGGAATATACTGTATCAAAGAGAGAGAAATAGAAGCAGGGAGGAAGAGAGGGTTGAAAAAGAAAGAAACAAGAAGGAGAGGAAGAACACGAATGAGGAGTGATGAGGGATGACAGAATGATGTACTAGGATCCTTATTTACAACGGAATGAAAGTGAAGAGAAAGAGAATACTGGCGTTAGTGTTACTAGTTATAAAACTTGATAACTGAATATTTACAAGGCAGATACATCAATCTCTTTGAAAATGCAGTGTATTTGGAGTTGGACCCATTTGAAGTTGCCAAATAAGCCATTCCCTTTTTGGTTCGAGGTCATGACTTGGCAATCAATATTTTTTAATCATCACTATCTGGTATCTGAAAGTGATTAAATCTATGCAATATTCTCTTTATTTTGCCGCCCTACCGGTTGCCCAGCACAGCTCACAAGCGATGCTGTGGTAACTGTCAAAGTCACTCCCACTTCTCCTTGGCATGAAACACCACAAGCACTTTAAAATGTGTTCTCTGGATATCTTATCTGGATAATAAACAATCCTATCTTGCCCTTGTGTCGACACAGAGACAGGGCTAACTTGGATAACTTTGAGTGAGATGTGATAACAATGTGATCGGATCACATTCTGATTTCAGTGTGTGCTGCTGCATGCATTTACACCTTGCATTAACCCTCGTAGGGTCTTCGTGTTTTAGTCACACCCAGGGCCTTCGGGTCACTTTGACCCGAAGGCCCTGTGTGAACATTTTCATTTTCATGAAAATGAAAATTTTCATTTTCATATCACATGTTTAGTACAGTAAATAAGGCAAATAGAAGAAGTTTCATAGAGAACAAAAAATGTTTACATACGTTTAATTCATGTTGAAAATGTTAAACCGGGTCAAAAGGACCCGAGGACCCTACGAGGGTTAACATAATGTTGCCATATGCAGATACAGATCACATTTGCCAGGGGTCTTTGAATTGTCACGTGCCCTATTTTTGTGTACCCTTTTATCAGCTTCAGTTTTATAGTGTTCCAGTGTAAACGTTGTCTGCTCATTTATTTGTCATCACTTCCAATTTCACTTGCTTGATTGGATGAAATTGGTATTCCAACCTGTAAATACATTTTCCGTTTACTAAAGAGCTGGAGAGACAGGGAGACCCATTTCATTGAACAAACACTATAGCAATGATTACTATCAGAATATGGAGTTGTTTAACACACAAAATAAACACACACTTACGGCAGCTTTACATGCATAATAATGAGGCCAGGCAGGCTATAATCTCTTTTGGTCACAACCTGGTTTCCACACATAAAAACATGTTTTAATTAAAACCCACATGCAGGGAAAGACTGGCTCAAACTTGAAGTGACAACAACGTTGAATTACTCCAGTACTCACAAAAAGGGTAGAAGAACAGGCAACATGAACAGGAAACATGATCAGTCTATAGAAACAGGATCTGACAAATATCCAGGGAAACAAACAGATACCCTGGGAAACTAACAAGACACGGGTGAACTCAAGTCAGGTCAACTCAATAATCACAGTATAGAGAGACAAAACAGGTAAAGCCCATAGTCACACCAAGGATTCGCAATTAATTAGCAAGTATTTCCATAACTTGCTGCTTGCCGTTAACGCCGTAGTTCGAGAGCCGGTGTGCTTTCAAATGCCACCGCAAACTAGTTAGAGGCCGCGCCCCTGGAATCCAAAACACCGCTTCCATTGGCTCATCGTCCCGCGACTGACAGAATGTTTCGTCTGCGAGACCACAGCTGGATGATAACATACTAGCGCTGCTCAATTATTAACGCTATATGTAAAATCGCAGGAAACGTTTTTTTTTTATTGAAAAAATAATTGGGTGGAGAGGCTGCCTCAATAATGACAGAATAAGACTGAATAATGACATCCGGCAGTCTAATCCTAAGGTAGACTTGGAGAATAATATTTCTAGCAATTGATATTTCTTTCATGTTCACTATTCAGAGTAAAGCAGAGAGAGAGCACGAGGAGGCCGACAATGCAAGGAGAGCAGCTGGCATGGGGATGAAGACATCACAACAGTCTTAATGTTAATTTAGATTGAGATATTCCTCTAAATCAACGTTAAAAAAGGCAAAAATGTTCTCGCCGCCGACCTCCGGTCCGCGGCTATAAACATTCACTACGTAAAGTCTCACTCCTAAGTTTTCCGGAAACTTCGCTGCCCTGATTCAGACTGCTGCAATTTCTTGCAACTGACCAGTTGAGTTGCGAATCATCGGTGCGGACTGGGCTTAACAACTAATGTACAATGGAAGACAGGAAACGCAAGGTCAATACTACGAAATAAAGGGAACACAGCAGCAAAGTAAAACTACAAACACAAAAAACAGGAAATAATAAAATATCACTACACAATAAAACACGGAGGACAGATCCTGACACACAAATAGATCAGGGGCGTTTTTCAGCAGCGTTTATTTGCACAGTAAATAAACATTTAGTTAAGTTTGCCCAACAGGAGGGAAGAAAGAGAGGAAGGGTGTAAACAGAGTGGCACAAACTGATTAAGACAGGAGAGAAAAAGCCAGAGAGAGAGAGAGAGAGAGAGAGAGAGAGAGACCAAGTCCCCTGGTGCTATTGATCTCAGGGTTCTCTGAGAGTAGACCCCGTACGGATGCAGCCATCACAACGCATTATGAGAGATCAAATATGGGCCAGCGATGGGCACACATAACATAATGATTGCCGAAGGTAAAGAGACAGCAGAGGAGAGAGAGGGGAGGGGGGGGGGGGGGGTGAGAGGGGACAGAAAAAAGAAAGGACGGAGGAGCAGAGAGAAGGCGACAGAGAAGGGAGGATGGGA
>NC_137615.1:28418568-28426068 GCF_963280865.1 Gymnoscopelus braueri
TACAACCTCAGAGCTTGTAGATTGGCTATTTTCAGCACACAACCATGCATAATTATAAATCAGACGTAAGTTTTATAATATTCCCCGCAGCTGCCCGTCTCCATCATTATCAGGTTGAATCACAGGGCACATATGTGTCATAATTATATCACACTAGGTCGTGACATATGACATCACCACGTCACGCCACTCACTTCCTCGCCGATGAGTGTGTTCAGGGATGAGGAAGAGAAGAGCGAGCGTTGCTTTGAGAGCGAAGAGAAATGTGTCATCGTTGCGCATGTAGCAAGTGCAAAGTATAGGGATTTGAGACGAGAGGTTGACTCGTGGCAGGAGGGCTGCCAGGGTGAATCCCTAGACCCACCAATGGATAAAGAGAGTGAGTGATGCGTTTCTCCTGCTACTATTAAGGTGCACAAAAGTATTGAACACTCAACCGCTCCAGTGGAGCAACTCATTGGGCCGGTAGCAGAAGAGGGTAGTTGTCTTAGGCGGCTGCTGGGTGTGCATGTGTATAACTGTGTGCAGCAGCTCTGGAAAGATGTATGCGCACTGTTCAGCAAGTTCAACCTGGGACAGAAAGGCCTCGTCTTGTCTTCCCGCTGATATTAATTCAGCATTGGTGTAACGTACTGTAGAAGCTAGTGCAGACCCACAATTAAAGGCTTAGTCTTTGTCTCTTTTTGCCTCAAATCTATTCCATTTTATTCTACTCTGGCCTAGAATTTGGTGTGGAGGGGTGTAGTTGGGGTTTGCAGTATACACAAAATAGAAAATACTCCAACACTATGACACCAGAGCTGGCATTTGACCTTCAGCTATGTTGCATGCACCGACAAGCCCCCAAGCCCCCTCCCCCCTCTCCCCCCACCCCCCACCCCCCACACACACACACACACACACACACACACACGCGCGCGCGCGCGCACACACACAAAAACTCCCAGGCATATTTCCTGCCACACACCTCCATTAATACAGAAATCTGATCAAGATCAATCAGAGAAAAAGTTCAGTCCTTCTGAGCATCGTACATCTCTCTTCCACAGTGCCGACCTTGGCATTTTAAATCAGACATCTTTCAGAGGGAATCTGAAAGCAGCACAGAAGGATGACGACAGATCCCCATCTACCTAAAGCCTACTTTATTTAGTTTCTAATCTCATTTGAACATCCATGCAGTATATCGTGTGCCCTGCAGAGACCTTGTATCTATAAAAAGCTATATGAGGTATGGGAGCTGAAAGAGTGTTTTTTTACTAACACATTATGCAGCTCTTTATTCAAGAGATGCATCAAAAGAGATGCAGATGTTTTTTTTTATTACACTTTGCCATCTAATATAAATTATTAATGTATTTTGTCCCTGCTGGCAAAGAAAGAGACACTTAGGAGAGAAGCTCAGTCCACGCCTTTTTCTTGGTAAGACTGGGTACAGGAAAACGGAAAGGGTTACGATATAGGGGACGCTCAGGAGCCCTGGTGGGCTTTGCACCTATGGTGGTCTTTGAACCTATGGTGGGATTTGATCCTATGAGAAACATATGTCAGGGCGTGGCATGTTAACTGCTACACTACACAATGAGGATTATTTGTGAATAACGTTTTATTTGTGAATGTTTTTTAAGCCAGGAGTTGTGACATTGACTTGAGGTCCCAGTAGATCTCCAACAGAACCTGCTCTTTTTAAGAATGGGGTGTCATTGTTAAAATTGAGCCAGGCGTTAGAACAGTGCGTATTTTTAGCATGGCGGCCTACATTTCACAGCACCTTAATGATGACACTGCAGAGGGGTTAGAAACATAATTCGGAGATGCAAGACCCGTATGTCTATCCTCTCTCTCTCTCTCTCTCTCTCTCTCTCTCTCTGATCCATCCCCCTTTCACATATAAACACCCTCTTCCACTCTCTCCCTCGTCTTTCCATCTACTGACTCACACCCCCCCTCCACTTCCTTCACATCTTTCTCTCTCTCTCCACTTCCTTATCGCTCTCCACGCGATCCCTCTCCCCCCTCCCTCCCTCTCCCCCCTCCCTCCCTCTCTCTCTCTCTCTCTCTCTCTCTCTCTGTAATGTTTTGCCTCCGTTACCCCCCTATCCCTCCCCTCCCCTCCCCTCCCCTCTCTCTCTCAGAGGGGGCACTAGACTGAGGATCCAGCTGCTAGAACATGACAGAATCCACAAATCACAGCCTTGGGGGAAAGGAGGAGAGGAGGGGTTAGAGGTAGGTATATAGGGACATGAAGCTACATGTGAAAGAGTGGTAAATTATTATGGTGGTGGAGGCAAAAGAATAAAAAATGGAGAAATGGAAGCAAGATCAAATTTAGATCTGAAAGAATGACATCATTTAGTGGAGAATATTGCATGGAGGAATTTGCATGGAAAGAGAGAGAGAGAGAGAGAGAGAGAGAGAGAGAAAGAGAGAGAGAGAGAGAGAGAGAGGGCGACTCTGGACAGATGTCAGGTGGAGACTGAGGGTTGAGGGAGGGGTGATGGTGGGTGGGGTCGGGTCGGCAGATGACAGCGATGAAAACATGGTTGCAACATGAAAAGCGGGTGATTGGTATTCTGTGAGACAAGAGAGCAGCTGGATGCAGTGATGGAGGTTTCTGTCCGCCTGCCACCCCCCTTGTCTCCCTCGCTCTTCCTCTTAGCCATCTGCTCCCCTTGTTTGTCAACATGTAACACATCTGCCCTCTCACTCCCTCTGCCACGTTGCCTTTCTGAATGTGTACTTTTGTCACGTGCCATCAGACCTTATTGTCATGACTTACACCACCTCTCTCACTTGACCCCATCTCTCTCTCTCTCTCTCTCGCTCTCTCTCTCTCTCTCTCTCTCTCTCTCTCTCTCTCTCTCTCTCTCTCTCTCTCTCTCTCCCCCATGCTATTTTCTCACTTCCATTCTCCTTCCAGTCCACAAATCTTTCCTTCCTTCCTTCCTTCCTTCCTTCCTTCCTTCCTCTCTCCTAACCGTTGCCTCTCCTTCCTTCCCTCCCTTTACTTCTCTCCCTCCCTCCTGCAGTTTTTCTTCCTTTTCTTCCTGCCTTCTTTTTGGAGGCGGCCATAACTGAATGGTTAGAGAGCCCGCCTGGGGAGCCAGAGACCCTGGTTGTCGCCGGTTCGATTCCAGGCCAGGCAATCAATGTCTCGATGTGTGTCCCTGAGCAACACTCTTAAACCCTAATTGCTCCCTGAGGCGCAGCGCCTACTGCTCCTGTTACTTATGATGGGTTAAATACAGAAACCTGGTTTCACTGGTCTGCAACAGAGACAAATACCACAAAGGAGTGTGGACTATATTATTATCATTTTCTGGTAGCAGTTGCTCAGAAGGTACTCTTGGAACCGCAAGGTTCCCGGTTCGATCCCTGGGTCATCCTGGCTTCATGACAAAGTGTCCTTAAGCGAGACACCAAACCCCTAACTGCTTCCAATGAGTGGGTTGGTGGTGCCTTGCATGGTTGCCTCCATCATCGGTGTGTGAATGTAATGCACAAGTAAAGTGCAAAGTGCTTTGGATAAAGGCACTATACTGTAGATATTAGTGATGAGCGGGTCGACCCGTAACCCGCGGGACCCGCGGGTCAACCCGCGGCGCGGGTGGGTCGAGTCAGGATTTCAGAGGAAATTATGCGGGCTACGGGTGAGCGGGTCAGCCTCTCACACGCAAAAAAAAAAAAAAAAACCCTATTTTGAACAACATGCTTGTTTATTCAGCCCATGACAATGTTGTGCTACTGTAGACATTTAAAGGGACTTTGGGTACTTAAAAGAGCGCTATATAATATATATTTATATTCCCACCGCGGGTCGCGGGGCGGGTTGAGCCATAGATTTATATGGGGTCGCGGGTTGAGGCGGGTTGGGTTCCGTGGCGGGTTGGGGCGGGGCGGGTCATGAAAAAACCTGACCCGCACATCACTAGTAGATATGCAGACACATGTCTTGCTTCTCTCTCATCATCTTTCCATCTGTCTCTCCCTTCTTTTTTTTGTTCCCTTCCTCTCTCCCGTTGTACTTTCTGTTCTTCTTCCATTCAAGTTACCCCCCCCCCCCCCATCTTAGACAGAGGAACATTAAACAACATGGTAGAGCAGCCACTTAGTAATCTGTGTGAGGACTTGTTAAGCCCTGCCTCCCCAAACGAATGCAGCTCCCCTCCCCGGGGGCCTTGGATGCAGTGACCCAGTCAGAAATTATACCAATCAGGTCCAAGTCGGATTGTACCAAGGCATAGGCAGGAACGGGGGGGGTTTAGTGGGGATGGAGGGCGATTTGAAGGTCAAACACTGACAGAACACACAGGCGTTTTAGCTCTCACAGACACACACATAAGCACGCTCACACACATGGAGGCTGTCTGTGGGCAGGGTCTGTGAAGCATCAATCACTGTTAGACATGGTGTGTGAGCACACTAGCAAAAGACCCATGTACTGGAAGACGAGGAGAGGTGAGGAGCTGCCGCCTTCTGATCTGACAAGACAGCGGGACAAAGAGAAATGTGTGCGCTGGTAAATGACATATTTGGTGGCTAGGCGGGTTTTCTGTGTGAGTCTGTACGCTAATGTCACAGATTCTTGACAGCATATCCATGCGAACAAAGCGGGCATGCTGCAAGATGTCAAATGTACAACGTAGGACTGTCTCCTTTGTAGAAGTGAGTTTATTATGGTTTAACACGGTTCATGTCAATGAAATAATGGGTCACATATGTTTAATTAAAAATCTGAACAATATTTTAGCCATTAACTGACATTCTTCTAGTGAGTGACCAGACAGGTGCCATGTCAAGGACATTTGAGAGATATTCATGCTCGAGAACACTTTAACAGCATAGGCCCTTGGTTCTCTGTCTCTGTATATACAGTAAGCCATCATTAATATTATATTGACCAGATCCAAATGGGTCTCCCAGCCCGCAGCACACATCACTGCTGCGTCTCTGTCATGCTTTTATATGCGGTTATAAAAAAATAATTTAACTAGCATGTGAATATTAAGTCGATATGTCAAGATGAGATGTCTATTGGACATGAGGAGCTATTAAGCCACAGGAGGAAGATGTGAATTATGACCGAGCAGCATGCATTACATCTGGTCCACCCGTTTCAATCAAAATCCATCTGAAAGCAACACAGTAATAGCTCATGTTCAACATGGTAGATGCCATTTCTGAAGGAACAGAAATTGATCTGGCCCAGATTATCAATGTATTGCGTTGGGCAAGAACCATTTTCTTTGCACGGAGCCATGCCTTCTGGAGGTGGGGGGATAAAAGATATATTACACTCTCTTACTGATAGAATATATTTTCATAATACCTGGTCATCCTGTGAGAATGTTGTGAATCATTGCGTCCTGGCTTTATCTGTCTATAATCAATGGACAGCAGTTCCGACACAAGTACGAACAGGATACTCGGCTAATTGGTGGTTTAAATAATGAAGAACATAACTGAAGAATGAGCGAGTGATTATATGTCAAACTATCACGGATGTGTTTACTGCTAGATGGTCCTACACACTGAAAATGATTAGCTTCTCCTCCAATTCGTATCTAAATACCCAGTGCACCTTCTCTTAAAGGGAATGGTAGGCACTCTGATTGATTATATGTAACATATCATCATAGGGATCATAGGTCTCACCTAGATTCAGTTAGTCTGTTTAACACATCCACCGCCAAGGGCTAATCTCATAATGTACTCACCAGTGCCAAGGTTTTATTGTTGTTTTTTGTTTTTTTCAGGTCGCCATAGGCCCCGTTAAAATCCTTTAGATTGCGTGATCCACATGTGATCCAACACACATGTGTTCTGGTGTCTACTCGTCGAGACCGCGTGTCAAACGGAGCCGCCATGTTTGAGTTCTGACCGTTTATGTTAACATGGGAAATGCGAGGATGAAAAACTACATGGTTTTACAGGGCTTTTTGTGTACGACTTAGAATGGAGGCCGACGGGAAACAAAAAACGGGATCGCACTTCCGGTCGACTTCCAGTGGTGTTACACTGAAAATCGTCCCCCTAGAAAATTGAAAAAAGTTTTTTTTTTCGAAAAAAAAGGAAAAAGCACCGCAGCCCGTAGGCTACGGGATCGGCGCTTAACCGTTGGATTTAACGGCCCGTAGAACTACGGGCCCGGCGGTCTATGTGTTAATGGAGAGAGCAGGTGGTCCTAATATGTTGTATACTCAGAGGAGCTGTCCATTCGGTACCAGACTGACATCACAGGCCTATAGCTGCAGTTCAGTAGGAGCTGTCCATTCAGCACCAGACTCACATCACAGGCAGGGCTGCGGTTCAGCACCACGGCCAGAAGAGCTATCCATTCAGAACTAGGCTGACATCACAGGCTGAGCTGCATGTCAGCACCATGGCCAGAGACACACTGGTCAGTAGTAGGGCTTCTCTTTCTGAACCAACTGCCATGTTAAAAAAATACACTATATATAGACAAATAAATGTTGTTGTTCCAATCTGATTTTCTGAGCTCAGAGTTTATAGTTCATTCATAGACTTGGAGCAAGTCACATGGTTAACCAGTAGAATTTTCAATTTTTTCATATCTTTAATGCCTCAACTTTCTTACAGAACATAGTCTTGAATGTTAAAGCTCAGTTTTTATTATGCAAAAAGACCCAATCCTGGCATACATCTCTACTGATGATGGCTTCGTTATAATTAACTACCAACTTGAGAGAGTTATATTCTGGACAAGCTGTAAGACCATTACTACCTCTGGAGAAAAGGTTTAGAAGGGTAAGGGTGAAGCCTATTGCCAGTGGGCTGAGATTTCAAAGCCGGTGCGTTTTTTGATAATTAACTGGTCTGTACTGTATGTTTCTGTTTCTGAGTGTGTGTATGTGCATGCCAATGTTAAAGCGGATATGTGTGTGTGTGTGTGTGTGTGTGTGTGTGTGTGTGTGTGTGTGTGTGTGTGTGTGTGTGTGTGTGTGTGTGTGTGTGTGTGTGTGTGTGTGTGTGTGTGTGTGTGCGTGCGTGCGTGCGTGCGTGCGTGCGTGCGTGCGTGCGTGCGTGCGTGCGTGCGTGCGTGCGTGCGTGCGTGCGTGCGTGCGTGCGTGCGTGCGTGCGTTTGGAGTTTTCCCCGCTCCCATCAAGCTGGAAGGCAGAAAAAATTGTCAAACTGATAAAGTAATCAGCCTCAGCAAGTGCTAAGATAAGCTAATTAATTGTAACATCATCACATCTGTGACCTATTGTTTACTAGACAGCCTCTCTAACAATGAAGTCACCCTTCCCACCATAAGCAAGTTTTACTCCAGGAGACTGGAGACTTCTTGTAGTTTTCCCTTCATTACCTACATTCACTGTAGAGTTACAGTATGTCTAAACTCATACAACCTACATGGCTGTGTGTGTGTGCGTATGTGCGTGCGTGTGTGTGCGTGCGTGCGTGCGTGCGTGCGTGCGTGCGTTAACATTCGGTATTATTCCTCTCAGCGTAGAGTTGGGAAAGGGAGTTAGCAGGGT
>NC_137615.1:28431068-28438568 GCF_963280865.1 Gymnoscopelus braueri
GTGTGTGTGTGTGTGTGTGTGTGTGTGTGTGTGTGTGTGTGTGTGTGTGTGTGTGTGTGTGTGTCCTGTCCGTGTGTTACCAGCTAATCTCCGGCACCATTGGCCCGCTCGCTGCGAAACTGTGCACACACACTCCCTGGATGCCAATTCAGAACCTCTGGCCCAAATTTTTCACATGGGCCTGTTATAGCGCCACCAGGAGGCCGATTTGTGCAAAACCCATTTTTTTTACATTACTTTGTTTTGTAATTTTGATTGTATCCAAACGTCATGCAAATTGGTACACAGTATCTCTATAGTCATGTAATCAACCCGGATCTGTCCGATTTCCCATATTCCATCCTGATTGGCTAAGGTTGGCTTCCAAAGTCCAGGATTGGTCCGTTTTGAACAAAATGCCTCAAAACATGAACGCAGCGCGCAATTTCCGTGAAATTTCATACGCACATTTCCACTAGGCCGAGGAAGAAATGCCACCCATTTCACATTGGCATGTTATAGCGCCACCAGCAGGTCTAATTTAGCAAAACACATTTTTGGAACAAAATGCCTCAAATCATGAATGCAGTGTCCGATTGCCGTGAAAGGCCTAAGAAGAAATGGCACCCTTTTCACATTGGCCTATTATAGCGCCACCAGGAGGCCACAATAACGTACCTGACCTGGCGGAGACCTGTGCTTTGAGGAGCACTTTTTCTAGTTCTGATTGTTTCTCTCTGGTTTGCATTACAATTCTGTGCATCTTTGCATGTTTGTCATGGTGTCAAATTAGAATAATGCATCATAGGCTATAGTGATCGATAGAAGATATGTCCTTCCAGGATTTGTCACCTCAGCCTGCAGCAGACGGCCATCCATCCGTAAACAATGTGTTCTCTGGGACTATATATCTCTCCATTAACATGCGTAATTTCATGAATGACTGTGGCTTAATTAGAAGTAACAGCAGAAACGCAAAACGCAAGGACACAGTGTGTGGGGTCCGTCAAGAAAATTGACACCCACGAAAAACAGGCGGTCAAAAGTTATATTCTGATTAAATGCTTTGGGGCATGTAAACAATAAGTAGTTCTTTATTATTTTCGGTTTACTGAAAGACCCCTCTCCTCCAGCCACAGCTACTGGTAAAGTGCAAAAAATATCCTCAGTGCAATGCAAATGTTGCAAGCTTGTTAGGCACAGCTTCTTTGGCTAGTAATGTTGGCTGGGAGCAGCTTTCTGAGCTGGTTACATTTAGGTCTAAAGCCTTGCCACATCTCTCTTTTTCTTCTCCTTTACTTTCTGGTATCCCTATTTATGTACAGGTCCTGGCATGGCAAGGGCATTCACGTCATCAGCAGTAGCTTAGATCAGTACATTTCTTAGGCCACACGTGGCCAGCACATATCAGGATCAGAATTCAGAAGCTGGACACAAATGGAGGGAGCAGCAGGTGAGAGCTCATGGGGATAATCCAAATGGATTTTCACAAACAGGCTGAGTATAGGAACAGGAACACATGGGTACTAGCAGTAACATGGCTGGCACAAACAGACTGTCATCAACATTTTGGCAGAAACAGACGATCTGACGAACTGTTTAATTGAGGACATGATATGGCTTGTGAAGACATGAGGGCTAACAAGACACAGGTGCAGTGGTGGAAAGTAATTGAGTAAAGTACATTTACTCAAGTGCTGTACTTAAGAGCTGCAGTGCTGCAGAATGACCGCAATCACAGAACAAGGCAAGGCATAACTATTATAGGCAAGCCAAGTTCAGGTGGACCCTGGATATTGTAACAGCCAATTGAGCCTCACCTGAAGTGGTATTATAGTATACTACACAATATTTGTTAGGGTATTGTGGGTGCACACAGACAGTGTGTTCACAGGGCCAAGTGTGGAAGATACACTGTGCAGTCCGCTGATGAGTAGTTAGTTAGCTTTCATGTCATAATGAATAAAATGTTACACCATCAATCAGCCTGGCATAATTAATCATGTTTGAACGTATCCTGCTGACTCCCCTTAAGAGTTTTTTTTCCCCTTCTTTTTTTCAAAATAGAATCTATTACGTTCTATTATTTTACTAGACGAGTCAAATTTGGATTTGAATTAATTTGCACAGTAAAAAATGTAATGCCTGCATATCACTGGTATATCACTGGCTGTTTGTAGCAGGCAGTGATTATCGCACATGCTGTGATGGCAATTCTATAATAAAGAGAATAAAGCAAAGATGTCTTTCTTTGTTTAATTCACACTTGCAAGCGGACACAATCACCATTACAAAGAGCTGTCTCTGGCAAAAAGGCCAATTTCCGTCCTTTCAGTCAGTTTTTTATCCTCTCCAAGGGGGAGACAAAAGGGAAGACACAGAGACAGAAACAGTATGTCCTATTATGATATAAAAACACTTAGTGCTCCTATGATAATGTACAGGATTTGTCAGATTTATCACATCCTGTTCTCCTACACGCTAGTCTACATTTTTAATGATAACATAATGTATGAATGTATAATACATTCAAAGGGTAGATCAAAGAGTAGATAAGAGTCGAGAGAGAGAGCAGATAAAAACAAAATCACACGTGCAAAAAGTGCATAACCGCATGTGCCCTATATAAAACAAGCTCATCTGTAGCATTGCAGTGGAGAAAGAAAATCAGTTAATGTAATCAACATGCAAATTAATAACACATTAGAAACATTTAATTGGTCTACATACAACTGGATATTAGATTTGAAGATAATGCAGGAGTGACATTGTCACGGTGTCAAGGATAGCTGAACCCAAATGCAGGCAACTAGAGGCAGAACAGATTCAAAGATGAATGTATTATACAGAAGAGACAAGGCTTACAACATCAGTACAACAGTGAGGCAGGCAGACAGGGGTCATGAAGCAGCCTGAGCAGGCAAACACATTCAAGGGAGCAGGCAATAATAATCCAATAATCCAAAAGCCTGGCAAATGGGTCAAAACATACAAAGCAAGTATAGCACTGAGAAGAATCTGGGATGGGGCCCAGAAACAGTAGAATGGAAACAGAAGGCTAGGGAGACAAGGAAAAGCACAGTGACATTCTCTTTACTAACTGGCAGCGCATGAGTCCAGTTTTATAGTGAAGTCAAGCTGATGAGGGAAGTGACAACTGTAGATAGACAGGGAAATTGTAGGGCTGTCCAGGTGTACAGGTAGCACTGAGGTGAGGTGAATGGACTATGGGGTGGGAGTGGTGAGACAGAGAGAGAGAGAGAGAGAGACCTTGACAAATATATTTCTTCTACCCCCCTCTCCCTTAAATTGCAGCAGGTTTATGCTTTCTGCTGTGCTCCAGAGACGAGGGCCTCTATATTGACCTGCCCCCCCCCCCCCCTCCCCGCCTTTCTTACCCAGATGTCACCATACTGCTGATGCATTTTAATAATATGAAAACATAATAAAAAACATATTGATTATAAAACCTCATCCTCATAATGTGGAGGAATCCAATCAGGGATATCAGGTTAATCACCTTTGGGGTCTTAAGTCATCATTCTGGGGAGTTTTATTTATTGTATTATTTATTCACCTCCAACCCATCGTAAAAACAGGTTAATAAGTACGTACCAAAACCTATATTTATGCCTAACATCTGAAGCACCGGGATAAGCATAATTATATGGGTGCCATGTTTGAACAAACAGGGCGCCCATAGGCTAAGCCCAAATAAGCCCTGAAGCCAGTTGGTAAAGCTAAAACAAACAGAGGAAAATGGCCGCAAACTGGTTAGCCATGTAAATAGGGTCTGGTAATAGAACATAACAGGCTGATCCCGTGAGATTCAATCCAATCTCAATTCATATTGAGTCAATGATGCTAGACTGATTCTTTAATGGGAACAATCTAGTGTGTGGAATAAGGCCAATTCTATGCATTTTCTACCCTGCATGCATGATGGGATGACTCGGATGAGTTAGCCGTCAGATTAGTTAATGGCCAGAAATACATGGGAGTGGTAAAACATGTCAACTGTGAAGGTCGGAGGCAAAAACAAACGTGTGCCCCTGGCGTCAATCAAACTGCTGTACCTTCACTATTACTTAACTATCTTCGCTGGTAACCCCCTCAAAGGCTATATTTTCACTACTTTGTGACTACACTAGGAACTGTTCTTTGTACACAGAATAAAATCTGGGATGTTTAGCGCCATTCCAGCAGGTTTGGTTCAATCCTAGTAAGGTGGCACTGTCATGTTTGTCTAGACATGTAACCCCTTACTCCATAAGCCTCAGTCTACATGTTGTAAAACCTTGGGTTGGTGTGTGGGCCACAGCGCAAATTACTGACATTGTAACATTGACTGTTTTGAGAGCCTTGTCACCTGCAACCTGTGAGATTGGCACATGTCACATTGAGTCTCGGCTCTGCTCACTGGATTGCTGTGTGATGGAAGCGCAAATACAGCTCTATGAAATCCATGTTCAAGTTCAAAGGGTTCTGAAGGTGCTGGTTGGGCACTGATTGGCATTTGCTGCCTGCGCCCTTTGTTGTGCTGAGCGCAGACTAGACACTTTTCACCAACATTTTATGAGTCATTTGAGAATCCATTTGTGAATTCATATCCATTTACAGCTGACAGCTTTCGGCCCTTTTGCACATTTCTTTCCATGTGTCATTCTTGCAAAGAATGGAAAGGAAGCATGGCCTGCCATTAGGGCCATACCAGACCTCACTGTCATAGAATGCCTGCACCTTTTTCCAAAGCGTATTTTCCTCTGGTGTAGCCCTACATTGTAGGTCCTGCAGGTCAGCATCGGGCGTCTCCTCCTGTGGAATACTTGTTGAGTTCTAGATACATTGATCTGCGCGTTTTTCTGCCGTGACATTAGCTTGAGAAATAGGTTCTGCATTTTAATTTGAGCCTCACATTTACATATGTGTTATAATCACTACTAGTTTCTTTTTAACTATAGGTTTTCCTGTGCATGTAAGGAATAGACTATGCCGCCATACCATATTGCCCCTAAATCAGGGACGTGCTGGCCACTGGGAAATTCGGGAAAATTCCAGAACGGCCGCGCCATTTACGGGCCGCCAAACGGCCGGTGGGCCACCCAAAAAAAGTATTATCGAAAAAAAAAAATGATTGAAAAAAAAATTGAAAATCCCAGAGCTGAATTTTGGTCCCAGCATGCCCCTGCCCTAAATCATATACTACACCAAAGGCATCAAGTAAATGTTGACAGTTCTGTCTTTTGCATGCTTACATGTCTCTGTGAGGGATATTAATTATGCTGCTTGAGCAGAATAATGTGCTGGAAATGGCAACATAAAAGTTTCATGTTGTGTGACAATTGCACACAATTGCGCTTATGTATCTTGCCTGTGTGTGTGTCTGGGTCAGGTGAGACTGAGCTGTCCATAAAGAGTTCCAGTTCAGCTTTATGCTAAATGTCAGCAAAACTCTCTGTTGTTGGCTCTTCCTTCATCAGCTATTGGAAGAAGAGCAGGGTTAACCCGTTCAATCCGTGAACGTCTACAAATGTCTTCTAAATCCTAACAGTTTTCTGAAAACCGTATGTTGCTATAATATCTAGTGGTTCTCACACTTTTTTCATTTCAAGGACTCCCAAAATTGTATGTAATTGTAATGTATTTTGTCGCGGACCCCCATCTCAAAATATTTTGTTCCAGGCACCCCCAGAAGCAAAGATTTGAGTTAAAAATGTTCGCTTTAAAAATATATATTGAAAGATTTGCACACATTTTTGTGATTTTTCAAAAATAGCAGATCTACAAGCTCATGGCGCGGCAGTCGGTGCCGCGCCATGAGCTTGTAGATCTGCTATTTTTGAATAGCCAAAGAATTATGGCTATAGCTAAAATCTAAAATGCCACTGATGCGTTCCCGGTTTGAATAGGTTAAGCACAGTGCATCTTTTCACAGTTACATGTCTATTAGTACTGTATTATATTGTACCCACCTGGCCGCGGACAAGTGAGCTGTTTTCTGTGAAGAATGATGGATACTGTATGTGGGACTAATTGAGTGAGATGCTGATAACAAATTAGGTCTCTAGAGGCTAAAACAGCCTTTTCTGCCTCAGCTGCAGCTCTTCAACACCTGGCCAGTCCTGTTGCTACTGAGTCAATCTATGACGAAAAATAGGCAACTGACCTCATTTTTCCACCATGCTCCTCTGATAGGACTGAAGTCATGCATTAATTTTTCTCATCCACTGTCTGTGTGAATGGTTCTTCCATAACTCGTAATCCTAACGTCATTGTCGATTGTAGGGCAGTCTTTATGTCAACAAATGCTTTCTTTGCCTATTCAGTCCAAGTGACGTTTTGGTGTGCAGTCAGTCCTTTCCCATATACAATACTGTAGCTGACAGGGGGGCTTTATTTTCTGCATAATTTGGTTTCCACTGCCTGCAGTATGACGTTATACAATAGAAAGACATTTACTTCTTCTTCTGTTTCTTTTCAAAGGTTTTGGAACGTTTTGAATAGCATTTACACATTTGGGGGTTCTGATAGCATGCCGCAGAAAGGTCACCCATTGCCCCTTGTTTCGACTTTATGACCATTATTTGCCAAATATTGTAACAACCTTTTAGTGGCTATTTCACAGGCTTCTGTAGTTGGTGAAAAAATCATTAATCATCCACATATTATAATAGAACGCTTCCACCTGGCAGTGTTAAACGTTCCAGGTTTTCTTTTTAAACACTTGCAAATAGTATAGCTGGGCTCGCACAAAATCCTTGAAAGAGTCAAGTCCAAGTGTAAAAGGCAACAAAAAACTAAGTGCAAACCAGTAGGGATTTTTTGTGTACATGAATGGCAAAAAAAAGCAATTAACCAAGTACACTGCTGCTGTTTGCTGGCACCTGGAACATTGGTGCTCAACCATGAACTGCGGCATTTACTGCCTGCAGGGCCTCTACAAACAGCCCTGCACATTGGACACCTTTACAAGGGCGATAGTCAGGGTTTGCTATTATAGTGTGTTTATTGGTGCTGCACCTGTCATCAGCCATACATCACACTGGTCTCATGCCCATAGGTTGTTTTTTTTTGGACCCCTTTCAGTCTGGGTTAATCGGTTCAATTTTGGCCTTACAATGTACGCACATTTGTTTTTTTTGTGTCTGACACAAGCTGGATTCTTCTTTTAGCATACAAGTGCGTAAACAGTAAGTGGTTTCTTATAGGCCTTTAAGTTACCCCCCAGGGATCTATACTTGGTCCGTTTCGATTGTAAATCTGCTATTTTTGCCAAATGTTCAGCCCCAAAATGCTAGGCTGCTAGGGTTTTATTTACTTAAATGTCGGTTATAATACACATTGGGTGTTTCATGCTTTATGGTGTTTCACGCCACCAGTGGTCTTCAGTACAGGTTCTGACCCATGTACCCAGATACTCCCACGCTATTTCAGCTATTTTATCCAGTGAGATGTGTGACACAGAATCACAGATATGTTACAATATTTTCTTCTATTCCTCTCTTAAAGTACCTGCACTCC
>NC_137615.1:28448568-28451758 GCF_963280865.1 Gymnoscopelus braueri
CCCCATACAGCCTGTGACGTTGCACTGTAATTATGTAATGAACAGTCCTTTTTTATCCCATTGCCCTGTGCTTTTTCATACACATGCACAACCCCAAAACATTGTCATCACCTGCTGTAGACAGATAGAAAGATGGAGGGAGGGCATGGTTTCTGGTGGAGATTTGCACAATACTGAGTGCACCTTTCTAATTGTGTCCTTGCATGCCAAGTGTACAGTACACTAGGTAACTTTATGAACCAACGTAAGGACTCACTGATGCAAATGGTCATCCGTCCCAACCTAATATTACATCTATAGAGTCTCTCTACAGAAGACTCATGTTATGACATTTTCTCCCTCTCTCTCGCTTTCAGATCATAACCATCTGAACAATGCAGCTCTCTCTCCGCTGGGGCCTGCCATGGCCTTGTCTCACCCTCACAACAACCTGGGCATTGGCTTCAACAAGTACACCTCACTCAAAGCTGTGGGTGAGTAGACACACACACACACACACACACACACACACACACACACACACACACACACACACACACACACACACACACACACACACACACACACACACACACACACACACACACACACACACACACACACATGAAATGCATGTATAGTTCAACTTGATCCCCATCCCCATAATCGCTGATCTATAAGCATGACACATCATTTTTAGATCTGTTATTTTCGCATAATGTTCGCTCCAGAATGTGGTTAATTTGATACAGTATAACGTGCCTTGCTCAAGGGCACCTTGACTGCTGTTGTTCCGGCTGTATGGTATGTCCTCACGTGGACTTGGGGTCACACCGCTATTCCTCTGAATGCCAATGTACTGTCCTCTTTACTTCATCACTAAGTCGATATCTATAGCTAAGGACCGTACATAAATCAATTTAGCAATATGAACCATTGTGTATGGTTAACCTACATAAACTTGACAATAGCTTTTACATTACTACATAAACCTAATGTCAAGTTTATATACGCGGTCCTATTGAAAACGGTAGACAAATGCAATATTCTGGGACAGATCCTTTACTAGCATGTCTGAAAAGCCCCATAAACGTACCCAGTTCCGCCAGACAACTCGTGATTTTATCTACTGTAATAGCTTTCAAAAGTAGCTTTCAACAGATGTGCTTTCAAACCCAGGATAATACATAAAAGCATTTAATGATTGAAAGCACAAGAGTTACATAACATAGCATTAGCTTTTTGAATCAAGGAAGTATAATATTGAACATGGCATACATTAGCGCCAGCACTGTGACTGTTATTGGTGTGTGTCATCTGGTTCTAACTAGCCATTATAATGGGAACAGAAGTTATTGACTTGTGAGCATTGTTTTTTATAATGCTAATAACAGTAATCTATGGCTATGTACAGTACATATGTCTATAGCTATGGAAAAATACAATTAACCTGCACAGATTTCCGTATTTTCTTCTGTAAAGTAAAAATAAATGGATTTTAAGCTACCATGCTTGGCAGCCATTTGACATTTTGACTACCTGTTTGTATAACTTCTGATATTTGTTTTCTGTTTTGTATTTATTTGTGCACGCACAAGCTCAAAAAATTCCACACACCAAATGTTATTATCCAACGCACACACATCATGTACATGTACACGCGCACACGTACGTGTACATGTACACACACACACACGCACACACACACGCGCGCACACGCACATGCTCACACACTCACACACACACACACGTGACATATCTCCATCTTGTGACGTATCTCCATCTGACTGACAGTATGTCTGGTCAGCATCAGCAACATCTCTCTTGCACACGCACGCACACACGCACGCACGCACGCACGCACGCACGCGCACGCACACACACACACACACACACACACACACACACACACACACACACACACACACACACACACACACAGAGAGAGAGAGAGACTTTCATCTGATCACAAAGGACACGTAAGGACTCACTGATGCTCATGCACAGTGACAATGTGGACACACGTGTATGTACTTGTGTCCCAGACACACACACTATGGACAGATAAACACATCATAGTGTCAGCATATCAGACACCATAGGGAGGAACACTGGACACTATGCACATAGTCCCAAGGCTTTCATTCGCTGGCGCACCCTGGTGGGACGGCCGGTTATTACACACACCTGCAAACCGTAAGGTTGTGGGCTCTAATCCAGTTTTCCTACGTCACACTGTAAAATCCTGAGCGTTCATTTACCTGGGAATGGGCCGGGAACCATTGTAGGTGTCGCAAGTAGATTATTTCTATATTATTTCAAAAGATTAAAAAAAAAAAAAAAATCGTGACACGTTGTGAGCTTGTAGATTGGCTATTTTCATTATTAAGTAGTGCTTAAGTGGTTGATTCATAATGGATTATAATGGATGGAGTTACAAAGTTTGGGACCTACTGCTTTAGGGCATCCGCTGCTGTGTGCAGAGAGGGTGAATGCTCAGCAAATACTGGAAGACAGAGCACAGCAGAAATGTCACACTGCTTACTTTTCAGTCTTCCATTCCTGTCTGTGAGGAGAGACAGGGGGAGGGAGGGGGAGAGGTATGGAGGAACAGGGCAAGGTGTTGAAGATCTGTATTTTCATAAATAAGTGGTATAAAAGGATGATCAGACAGTGACTCACGGGTATAAAAGAGGTAGAGATTGAGAGACAGAATATGGATAGAATAGATAAAGAAAAAGAGGGGAATAGAAAGGGATGGGTTATGAAGGGGAAAAGAAAAGAGAGCAGAGGAGGAGAGAGAGCAGAGGAGAGGACATGCAAAAATGGGAGAGAGAGAGACAGCGAGAGACAGAGACAGAGAGTGGAAAAATAAAGAGGAAAAGCAGAGAGATGGAACAGGGCGATAAAAAAGGGGAAAGAGGGAAATGCAGGAAAGTAGAGATGAGTAGGACACACACACACACACACACACACACACACACACACACACACACACACACACACACACACACACACACACTCAAGCGAAACAAACGGAAAATAAAACTCAGACAGTGAAAAGAAAGGCAGAAACACAGAGAGGCAGGTTTATAAAAACAGCATGAGAGAAGCATTAAATCATGATCTTATTCTGCTTAGCACACCTCTGAATACAACAACACACCCAGCCCTCACACATTATGCTGTAAAATACCTATTATGATGCACC
>NC_137615.1:28466958-28491958 GCF_963280865.1 Gymnoscopelus braueri
CCACCAAGAGGAGGGTATAGAATTGAGAAAAGAAATACGGGAAATGGGAGTTCATGAGAGAGAAGAGGTAATGTGAAGGAAGAGGAAATGAGACAGGTTTTCATTTTATGACAGAAGATAGAGAAGAACTCTGCAGTTCTGATTGACTGGAGTGGGAAGGAAGGTGACACTCTCAGTTACAAATGGATAAGATGACACTGAGGGTTTCACTGTGTTCTGGTGTGTGCATCCACCTGCTCACCTGCTGCTGTAGCCGCGAGGGGAGGAGGAGACAGCTCATTCTTTCAGAATATCCCGTACAGTTTTGGGGCCAAGCACACGTTGGCTGTTATCATCTCAGCCTTGGATTTTCTACGCGGTATTTGAATCATTAAACATTGCACTGTTCAGGTTGTCAGTGCAATCCATGCTGTTGTAGCTCAGTCAGTGTTTAAAGGTTCTATGACATTCATTTTCACTTTTTTTATTTTTTATGTTTTTTGGGGGGTTTTATGACCTCAATTACACCCAAAAAATCTGAACTTTGAACATTCAGTGGATTTTCTGTGGTCTGGGGTTTTCTGAATAATTAGGCTGAAAAGTAATCTGAGCTTGGCCCTTCGGCAGTGAGGTCACAGCCGATTAATCCCGCCCACTCTCTTCCTCGCCCCTCCCCTCCCCTATCCTTTTCCTTTGGGGGGGAGCGGAGAAGAGGCGATGATTGACAGGCAAAATCCCTCACCAGCGACACCCGCAGGCAAAGATTTATTTTTTCATTGCAGTTGAAAAGGCTTTAGAAATGTGAGAGAAAAACACCTGCCATGTATCAATGGAGTGGAATTTTTTGTTAAAACTTTCTATACACGTTTGAAGGACCATGACAAATACTTTTAATGTCTGGTAAAACTGAACGTCATGAAACCTTTAACTGTAACTAACGTAACCTCACATGCAGCAACTTTGTCATTTTCGGTAGAGCAATGTTAGATGCACCTTTATTTTGCTAATACGGGACTGTTGGCAACCCTAAGCCTGAGCACTGAGGGTTTGGACCACAAAATGGTAGTCTCGCGTAGCCAGACAACTATTCCACAATCTCCGAATGCTATATAGAGTCTGGAACTACACCTCCGAAATCCGAGAGGAAGCTGGCACTTCTTTCACAACAATATATTTTAAAATATCTTTACATTTTATTTTTTAATTTCCAATTCTGCTAAGCAGCAAGCTATATATGCTTAGATGATTTTGATTTATATTAGGATAAATTTACGCAACTGTAAAGACAAAACGGAAGTGGGGAGGAGGATTCACATCCGCTTTATATTTTAATCATGATCAGAGCTTCCGTGTCCCAGGCTGTACGGAAACATTTGAAAATTGTGGGAGGCAGTATGGCCACGTGAGACTACATAATGGTGGTAATGTGAGAGGACACAACCAATACCAGGGATTTTAAACACTTAAACTCTATATACTTTGTTGTACACCAAATAGCGAAAATAGCCGATCTACAAGCTCAACACCTTTTGCAATGCAATGCATTGTGAGCTTGTACATCTGCTATTTTCACCAAATGTTCACCTATTTTGGCCAAATGTTTGCCTATGTTTGCCAAATGTTTGCCTATTATGACACAGGGACATTAGTTCACACACAACCCTTTCGACTTTCACTCAGTTGAAAGCTACCACTTTTGACTAGAGAAAGGGTTATGTGATTAATTATGTAGCCGAGTTAGTGTCTTGCATACTGTAATTGAGGGGTTAGTAAAAAAAGGTAAAAGGTTCCTCTCTCAGCCAGTCAGTTTTTTTTAGCTATGCCATTTTCATTTAATTCTTTATAACATTTAACCAGACAAGGCAAAATTAAGAACCATTTCTTAATGTGCGGCCTGGCAAAAGGCAAGGCCTCTTGAGGGAGAGGGGAAAGGAGGCTAAACGAAATCAACAATCAGGTTAAAACAATAAAAACAACACGATATATTATAATGTACAGAAGACATGCAGTTAAGGGCATCATAAAGGATGTGGCGAGGCATGTAATTGTTTTTCTCAAGAGGCCATTGGTTCAATAGCTTTCTTTCGTTTTTATTGTGGATTTTATTTATTATATCTCTGCTGTCCAGCCCGAAACTGCTAACTCCAAAACGCTCATTGTTCAGGAAACAAAAAAACAAAATATACGTTTTTTAGGAAATGAAGAAAACCTTATATTTTTAAAACAAAGCAATACTGCCTCATCAAAGTTGGTATAGTGACTTTATATATCGTCAGATACTTGCATGTGTCATTATATTATCACCACTTTTTTTTTTTTTTACAAATCTCTTTATTATTTTTTTCAGACAATAAACAAGGGCATCATGACAATAAAATAAAAACAAAGGTCTGATTTTTTTGACAAAACAAAAAACAAAAACAAAACAAAACAACAATTAAACAATACACAGCACAACAAAACAAACAGTAAAATGGATACAGTAATCAATGTAAATTTTAAACATGAGACATAGAAAATAATAATAAAGTAAACAGACAGGACAAACAGCAGACAAGACACTCATTCATACCAGGGAACAGGAGGGGGAAAAAAGGGGGGGGGGGAGGTTGTTTCTCTGCACAGAACATTCATTTATGAATTATTTTTCATAGTAGGGAAGCCAATGAGGTCCAGAAAGGTTATAAAATTTAGTGGAACATATTAAGAAGTCATTGAGGGAGAACCAATGTAGTCTCGACATCAAGAGAGAGACTAATTTGTGAGTTATTCCACCATAGTAAGGGTGTCAATGTGGTCCGAAAAGGTTGCCAAATTTTGTAAAACATCTTCAAAGAGCCGCTAAGGGAGAACCTGATCCTCTCAAGTTTGAGACAGTATAGAATTTCATGAATCCATCTGTTGTGTGTAGGAGGAGAGGGGTGTATCCATTTAAGGAGAATAAGCCTCCTAGCGAGTAGGGTCGTGAAAGCAATAACTCGGCGTGCTGAATTGCGCACAATAGGCGTTACTGTGGTTCCGAGAAGAGCTGTGAGGGGATCCGGGTCAATTTGTTCACCCAACACCACCCCAAGGGTGTTAAACACCTCTGACCAAAATATTGACAATTTAGGGCAGGACCAAAACGTGTGCATGTAATCTGCTGGCGATTGTTTACACCTATTACAAGCATCGGACCTCTCAGGGTATATTCTGGCCAGCTTTGCATTGGTATAGTGGACTCTATGTAATATCTTGCACTGCAATACTCTGTGCCTTGCACAAATAGAGGAGGTATGTACCAGGTCTAGAGCATGATTCCACTGATTGTCTGACATGATAATCCCGAGGTCCTGGTCCCAGGTAGCCCTCAGAGAATCCAACTGAGTCGAGTTAAAGTAATACTAGGTAACGTTTTCAACAAAACTAAAGTTAAATTGTATATCTTTTGTCAGTGGCAAAAGTTTCACAACACCCACTCCATGAATTTCACCCCCGGAAGCCTTTTATTTATATATTTTCTATTGAACGTGGACTGGGGGGACTTTCCCGGGAAAATGACGTTCCTGGCCAACGTCATGACGTCGTGGCCGACGTCCCCAGGAACTACCGCAACGGTTTCCTGTTTGGCCAGGAACTACCGCGGTAATAGCAAAAAGGAACCTCACGCTGATGTTAAGAGAATGTAGGATTGGAAGATCGAAAAAGAACAGAAAAAGAAAGCACAGCTCATGGTAACTAATGCTCCACTGGCTAAGAGAAACGATCCGTAGATAGTATAAAACAATTAAAAGATCGCTTTTTGAAACGCTTCCGGCTTCCGGTGAAAACTAATGGAATTCTGGGTAATCGAGGATTACGGAAATTGTATGCAGTGACGGTAGTGACCAGCAGAGGTTGCTAAAAATCGTTATTTGGGATTCTGCATTGTACAACTTTAACTGAAAAGATTGTGTCATATATAATTGAAGTAAGCTTCCTTTCACCAGCTCTAAGGGATAAAAAGGAGTCTATCACCGATTCCGGTGGCCGGCTCGGGAACTGAGGGTTCTGACTTTTCACAAAATGCCTGATTTGAAAGAAGCGAAACATGTGAGAATTGGGGAGGCCGAATTCAGCAGACAGGGCTGCAAATGAGGAGAAGATATTGTCAGTATAAAGGTCTTTGATGGACCGCAGACCCTTGTCTGCCCAAATCCGAAAGACAGGGTCAGTACATGATGGAAGGAAATGATGATTCCTGTATACGGGTGCTAGATTTGAGGACCTGTGTAGACCAAATTGCCTTCTAAACTGGTTCCAAATCTTGAATGTATTAACTACGATAGGGTTTTTGGACACTTGTTTAACCGGTAGGGGTAGTTGAGAGCAGACCACCGACCATAAAGAGAGATTCGAGGAAGCTGCCTCCATGTTGGCCCACTGGGGTTGTACTGCAAGAATCAAATTAGTATTCCAAAAAAATATTTTATGGATATTGGATGCCCAATAATACTGACGGAGATTGGGAAGCGCCAAACCACCCTCGGATTTTGAAAGTTGAAGGACCGTGCCTCTAATTCGAGCCTTTTTATTACACCATAAAAACGAGTTAATGAGCCGATCGAGTGTAGAAAAAAAAGATTTGCTGATGAAAATCGGAATATGTTGAAAAGGATACAAAAAACGGGGCAGCACCACCATCTTTATCAGGTTTACACGTCCTAGTAATGAGAGAGGCAAGGTGGACCATCTATCCAAGTCCGACTTAAAACGTTCCACCAGGGGACTGATGTTCTTCGCGAATAGCTCTATGAAAGTTTTAGTAACGAATATTCCCAGGTATTTAAATCCCTCTGTAGCCTTTTTAAAGGGGAAGAGAGTTTGAGGAAGCTCGTCGGCCAGGGCATTAACAGGGAAATATTCACTCTTCTGGAGGTTAAGTTTGTAACCAGAGAGTTTCCTGAATTGATCTAGGATATGTAAAATTGTAGGAACAGAGGATGACGGATTAGAAATGTACAACAGAAGGTCATCTGCATACAAGGAGAGCTTATGCATAGAGCCAAAACGGGTAATGCCTTGAAACCTCTCTTCATTACGGAGCCAAATTGCCAGAGGCTCGACTGCGAGCGCAAACAGCGACGGAGATAAAGGACAACCCTGTCTATTTCCACGGGAGAGGGAGAACAGGCCAGATCTCACTCCGTTAACATTGACCGAAGCTACCGGGGAAGTGTATAAAAGCTTAATCCATGAAATGAAGTTAGGGCTGAAACCGAATTTGTCAAGGATGTAGAACAGATACCTCCACTCCACCCTATCAAAGGCTTTTTCCGCATCTAGGGAAAGCACTAATTCAGGAACCCTAGTGGTAGGAGAGTAGATGATGTTAAACAGCCTCCTTGTGTTGGAGGACGAGTGCCTTCCCGGCATAAAGCCAGTCTGGTCAGAATTAATTAGGTCGGGAATGACTCTCTGGAGACGGATAGACAAGACTTTGGACATAATCTTGAAATCAACGTTTAAAAGAGATATGGGTCTATAACTACTGCATAAAAGTGGGTCTTTATCCTTTTTCAGCAGCAATGTAATTGATGCTTCAGATAGAGAAGGGGGTAGCTCTCCCTTTGAAAAGGCGTCATTAAATACCCGTACCAAAATTGGGGCCAAAACGTCGCAAAATGTTTTAAAGAACTCGGTGCTATAGCCATCGGGCCCAGGTGATTTACCACTTTGTAGGGACTTAATTGCCTCTGATACTTCCAGAACTGTTAAAGGAGCTCCAAGGTTAGTGGCAGATCCCTCATCCAATTTTGGGTATTCTAAGTCTTCTAGGGGGTTGGGCCCCTCCCAGTCCTGTGGACAGGTCTCGGAGGAATACAAATCTGTATAAAAGGCAGAGAAAATCGAACTAATTTCCCCCGGGTCTGTCCTAACCTCCCCCGTAGGTGATTTTAATCTAGGGATCAGTCTGGAGGCACTGGCCACCCTTGCCTGGTATGCAAGTAATTTGCCCGCCTTGTCTCCTTGTTCAAAATAACGCTGCCTAGTCTGTAACAATTGTCTCTCAACCTTACCAGTTGACAACAAGTCATATTGAGCTTGTAGTTGTAATCTCTGTGTGTACAAGGTGGGCGAAGGATTGACCGAGTATTGGCTGTCCAAATTTCGAATGTCGGCTGAAATTGCTGTCAATTTGGATTGCTCCGATCTTCTGAAGTGGGAAACAAATGAGATAATTTGTCCGCGGAGATAGGCTTTGAAAGCTTCCCATAATACGTTACTGTCAATATCTGGAGTGTCATTGGTTTCAAAGTAAAATTTTATCTGTGACTCAAGGAAGTCCTTAAATGTAGGTTCAGACAACAGCTGTGGGCTGAATCTCCAAAACCTGGAGGGTGGTCTGCCATGTGGAAATTTTATATCTACAGATGTCGGTGCATGATCGGAGATAACTATGCTATGGTACTCGCAGGAGAGAACATTATGCAATAATTTGTCGTCAAGTAAGAAAAAATCTATTCTTGAGTAACTGTGATGAACTTGCGAGAAGAATGAAAACACCTTTTGAGTAGGAAACCTAGTCCTCCAAGGGTCACTTAACCCAAGTTGGTCAGCATGATATTGCAAAACTTTGGCTGATTTTGACAAAGTAGTTTGTTTAGTAGATGACCTGTCAAGATCTAAATTCTGGACTAAGTTAAAATCTCCTCCAATGATTATCTGATATTCATCAAGGTTGGGTATAGAAGAAAAAAATGTGGAAACAAATTTGTCGTCATCCCACGTTGGAGCATAGACTGAGGCCAGGACCACGGGGGTGTTTAGCAATTTGCCCGAGACCATAACATACCGTCCATTTGGATCTGACACAGTGGTGTTCAATTCAAATGCAACGTCACGATGTATAATAATGGCGGCCCCTCTGGAGCTTTCAGAATATTTTGAGTGGAACAGGTGGCCCATCCACGGCTTTTTAATACGCGACACCCGTGCAGTGCGCATATGTGTTTCTTGTAAGAAGCATACGTCTCCCTTGAGCTGCTGCAAATGTGAAATTACCTTTCCAGCTTTAATGACACCGTTCATTCCCTTAACGTTCCAAGAAATGAAACAGAGATTCCTACCACTCATCGACGTCACCCTTTTTGATATGCCGGCATCTGAGCAGAGAAAGGGGGAGGGAGAGGAAGGGAGGAAGGGAGGGGCCCACACATACACACACATCCAGAACAAACAAGAAGGAAAAACATATACATAAACCCGGTTCTCTGAGAACACGGACCCTAGTTCCAAAGGGAGCACCAAAAACGCGTATCACTCCGGATACAAACCTTCCTGACATAAGTCAGTCCTAATCCTACCTACTTAACTTCCGTTCCCCCTATATTGAACAGTAATTGACAACCCCATAACCCACCCCCCTACAAACCGCTGAGTGAGAAAAGGTATACAATCCAAAAAAGTTATAAATAAAATATAAACAGGTATATTACCCTCCCTTTTCCACTCAGCGCACACCTTAAGTGCAAATATCCATCATAAATTCGGCATAATCTGATTAGCAATGTTATAACATCATCCAAAAAGCAGGTAGTAACAAAATAGATTCCACATTGATAAAACAAAAAACAGGTATAATACAGTACACATATCCTATCTCGAGCATATTTCACTTGTAAGGCAGTATCAAAATAACCTCAAAATAAAACCTGTAGTGAAAGCCCAATTAAAAAGTAACTTCGATTTTTTTTTTGAAAAAAGAAAAGTTTTTTGGTACTCAGGTTTAGGCTCCATAATGAGGTGAAATACACATAAAGAAACTATAAAATAAGCTTTTACTAAACCATTTGAAAAAACCATGTAAACGAAAATGTAATTCAAACTTGTTTCCCCTAAAATAATTGGCTACCTTAAGGTCACCTAAAGTTTTAGGCTGCACAGTAAAAAAATATATGGGAGAGTAAGCTCGGAATAACATATATATTGAAAACACCTATCTTAACAAAAATTAAATGCATTTATAAAGCAGTGACAACAAAACCTTTACAATAAAACCTGAAAACCAAGTAGAGTAAAATAGCCCTGAATTTCCCCTTCCACCCACTCCCCCTCCACCCCCCCCTACGAAAAACAAATGGCCGTCTTAAAGTCATTTAGAGATCAAATCGACACCAAAGGTGTTTCAATTACAGAGGACCGACATTATGGTAACTACTGCATCAAGGCCACATTACAACCATTATATAGAGGTCCAAAACTAGGGTCAAAAGAAAAGCCCATATAAGAGGGCAGATTGGCGTCAGTAATAGTAGTCAATTAAATAAATGATTGGCCCAAGGCCGTGTAAACTACGCAATCAACACTCCTAAAGGAGATATTATTAGTCTGGTGTACACAAAAACAATAAAAAAAGAGAGAAAAACATAAAGAAAGTCGGCAGCTGTATACAAAACTAATTTGGCCAGAGAAACAATTGTTCATTCAAAAACACACATATTTAAGATTATAACAAAAATGATCAAATTGAAAAAAAAATGTATTTAAAACAAATCGGACCCTTCATCTCATCCAAAGTTAGCCAGCGCCAAGGCTAGTCAATCAGTCACAGCTAAGTTAGTCCACGTAGCAATATAACAGTCAGGCTAAATACAATTACCATGTCCATGAAACACACCTTCAGTGGATATATTATCTCAATTTAGTTACGGCATAACACACTATTACCATAAAAATAAAAATAAAAGGGAGGGGGGGAGGTAGGGAGAGGAGATGAGCATATGTCCAAAAAAGGGAGAGAAAAGAAAGGCGTTGCATCAAAACAGTGTTGCTGTCTCAGCTGAGCCGCGGCTAACCAGGCAGGGACCTAGCTAGCCGGCTAATAGCCCAGCCAGTCCGGACTATTATGTCCAAGTCCAAAAAAGAGCAAAAAATGAATAGAAATAAAATCGATCCCACATCAAGCGATAGAGTAATCAGATTGAGCGTCACGAAAATACACTGTCCAGATGGAAAAAGAGAAAAAGAAAAAAGAGCGCATCTTCAGCCCGGCAATGTTAATCTGTGTTCAGCTGCAGCTAGCCAGCTAGCGACCGGCTAGGCTAGCAAGCCAGCAGCTAAACAAGTCCATGCAGCAAACAATACACCTGCCAGGCCAAATACAGTTATCAAACCCAAATCTGAACAGATCAAGTCATAAGCAAAGCACCCATTACTTGCGATTAGTGGCGTTTAGATGTGATGTACTTTTTGGCCTCCTCAACGGACGCCAACCGGACCTTAGCTCCGCCGTTTTCGTTAGCGATCATCAGCTTGGACGGGAAGTGGAGAGCAGGCCGGCAGCCAAGCTTGAATAATTCGGCCATCACATCTCGGTACTTGACGCGCTCCTCCATAACATCCTGGGGATAATCTTCATGGATGGCGATTCTTTGACCCTCGTACTGCAGGTTTCTCAGCTTGCGTGCCTCCCGAATAACTCTCTCCTTGATCGGAAGGTTGTGGAAGCGAATGATAACATGCCTCGGCTTTTCGTTAGCACCCGGTTTAGCCTTTAGCGACCTGTGAGCTAAGTCCAATTCGGGCGGTTCAGGCAGAACCTCGTCTCCCAGGAGTTCGAACAGGAAGGTGGTAGGCCTCGTCCCCACCTCAACCGACTCTTTCACCCCGACGATACGCACATTCCAACGGCGACCCCTCGACTCGAGATCCGAGGCTTTAGCACGCAGCTTAGCGTTGCTAGCAGTTAGCTCCGCGCAGGCCGCCTCTAGGGAAACAATGCGGTCACTGACTGAGTCCGCGTTAGACTCCAATGATGTAATACGCTGGCCATGATCAGTTATAGTGGCATGTACAAGGTCTATTTTAGACTCCAGCGATGTGATGCTTAATTTAAATTCAGCCGAAAGAGCCGCCCTGTGGTCTTCTAGTAGGCTAGTCAATGCCTCCATGTTGATGTCGCTAGCGGCGGCACCGGCTTCCATTAAAACAGTGTCTTTTTTGGCGTGAGTGGAAGCTCTAGTGTTCATACTTCGATGTCAAAACTGAATCGCAAACTCTATAAATTCAAATCATACCATTTATGAGGAAGGCAGTGGGGTTTCTGTGTAGGTAAAGATGTGAAGCGGGGGAGCAGAGAGAGGACACGTCTACTCCTCACTCTGCATAACCGGAAGTCCATATTATCACCACTTTACCCAAATCCAGCGCAAGTGGAGATAGTCGTTTCAGACGAGCAGAAATCAAGCTGAAATGGAGTTAGGTGTCCAAACAACAATAGCTCCACTTGCTGCTGAGGGAGAGGTTTCAAAAGGGTACAAATGTCCAAAAGCTAACAATGGATCTCCAAGCTCACAATGCATCACAACAACGTGTGAATTAATGCCCTGATGCTTCATGACACTTATATAGGCCAACAATAATAAACAGGACTTTAAATATTACAATAACTTTTGCAAAGAGGGGTTCACAGAATTGGAGATTCAGTAGAACTAGCGCGAGTCGCGACAGAAATGCTATCAACTCCTTTCTTCTTGTCACATTGCTCTCTTCATTAAACACTTCATAGATTGTAGAAATATAATTACTTGTTTTCATAACATTAGCGTCAGTGCTAAGTTTGATAAACAGGTACACTGCATAGTTTTAACAGACTACGGGGAGTTTGTTTAAGTGATACTCCTCTTCGTTCACTGCGCAGCACGCTCTGTGCTGTGTTGTGAAAAGGCTGCAGCAGAGTAGAGAGGGGGAATTGTTTGTTTTTGACGGATTTGAGGATCCAATGGAGTTGGGAGGTTTCGTCAGAGGCGCTTTTTAATACTTTTCATTGGTTCGAATGTTTAGATTTTTTACACAGACGTAAAGGGTGTTCAATAGCGTTGATTTATGAAAAAAAAGAAAAAAAGCTGAAAATGGAGTTAGCTGGTTCGTCCCGGACACCGACGAGTATGTATGTTGTATTTTAATGTGTGGATTTGTGTTGTTTTTATATGGCTGCCACCATGGCCAGGTCTCTCTTGTAAAAGTGGTTTCTGATATCAATGAGACTCCTGGTAAGATAAAGGTAAAATAAAAAAAACACAGTTAAATTGCACACAAAACACATTACTGCAGAGTCTAACAGTCTGGAGGACAGCAGCATTTGTCTTTAAGAATGTCAGTAACAGAGACTTTAAAAGGCGACTGAGAAATGAAAGTGTCCAGTTTTAAAGTTTTTTTGTAGGTCATTCCAGTCTCTGGCTGCAGCGGATTGAAACAACAACAATCCTAGTGCAGAGTCTGCTTTTGGGACCTTCAGCAGAATCAATTGGACAGAGTGGATGTTGCATACAGATGGGGGGAGGGGGGGTTGTATATTAACATGAACCATGAATTTGTCAGAGGGTGAATGCTCCAACACACACACACACACACACACACACACACACACACAGTACATGCATTTGTTATCTGTTATTGACACGTATATGGAATAGAATTATACAGTTAGAACGCAGGATAGTAGCCTGGGATCCAGCCTGATTCACTACGTTTGGCAGATTTTTTTTTTTTTCTCACTTCGCTTATCAGTCTGGCCAGCCTCCGATTTGACTCGTATTTCAATTACGTAGGCAAGTCAGGAAGTGACTCGAGTTTTACATTGGACAACACTGGTCCCGCCACCCCTAAAGACCAATCAGAAGCCGCGGGTTGTTTTCACCCGTGCTGTGCAAGGAGATAGGAGGCTTTCCAGACTGTATAGCGAGTGAGAAAAAGAAATCCGCCGAACGTAGCGAAGCAGTCTGGATCCCAGGCTAGAAGGATAGGGCCCTACCATCAAGGATCTACATAGTGTTTAACTTTTTTGTTTAGTTTTTTTACGTTTTAGCTTTTTACAGTAGTTCAACAGAATCAGGGATTGCGGAACTAGTTGCATCAAGCAGGTAATGCTTCATTTATACTCTGTCCACATAACTGGTACTTGAATGGAGTTGAGCACTGAAATTAGCAGATTGGAAAGGCTATTGACGTCGACTCTGTCACGCGACAAAATATAAATCAGGCTTAAGAAAAAAACGTGTCTGTGGTTTGATATAGCTGTCTGGAGGCTCTGTGTCTGTACACGAAGAACCTGATATATTCCTATCTGTCACCTCTTGGGTTCAATTAATGTCTTATCTTATCATAAATGACTAGGCACACAGTAAAATCATCCATGTTAATATATCCATTTGTAACTCTGAGAGTGTACAAATGTAACCAAATGGACCCATGAGGATTTTAGTGTGAAGCAGGTAGACAGTGGCTTTTTATCCCTCCCAAAACCATGTGACAGCAAATTAAATCAGTAATGCAGATTATTTTTTATTCAGCAAAGGAAAAGGGTATGTAAATGTGTTCTTGGGCTTGTGGTGTCACTGGCACACATATAGCTGAGTGTGCACACTAGTGATGTGCGGGTCGGGTTTTTTCATGACCCGCCCCGCCCCAACCCGCGACGGAACGCGACCCGCCTCAACCCGCCCCGCGAACCCATATATAAATCTATGGCTCAACCCGCCCCGCGACCCGCGGTGGGAATATATATATATATTATATAGCGCTCTTTTAAGTACCCAAAGTCCCTTTAAATGTCTACAGTAGCACAACATTGTCATGGGCTGAATAAACAAGCATGTTGGTCAAAATAGGTTTTTTTTTTTTTTTTTTCGTGGAGAGCGGCTGACCCGCTCACCCTCAGCCCGCATAATTTTCTCTGAAATCCTGACTCGACCTACCCGCGCCGCGGGTTGACCCGCGGGTCCCGCGGGTTACGGGTCGACCCGCTCATCACTAGTGCACACGCAAAAAAGCAGATCAAACATGCCAAAAATGTCTGCACATGCAGTATTTTCACATGCATGCATGCAAACACACACGTGCGTACGCACATGGCATCCAAATGTGCGTGTGTGTGCGCAAGCATTCCCGTGTGTGCAGACATGCTTGCAGCCGCGCACACATATGCACGCGAATCCCTCAACACATGCCCAGCTTTACCAAACTTGGCACACTTAGCAACATGAAAGCTGAACAGTTCCTGTATTCATCCAAATGTCATTGTCAGTATAATAGCGCTTCAGTGCCTTCTACGGCAACTCTACGGAGGGAGCATGCCTCCAAAATCACTGTGATTTGGCCATTCAAATGGATCATTTACATATTCTCTCTCCCTGTCATTCTCTCTTTGTACTGTAATCCATCTTACCCTCTTCTGACATTCTCCAAATATTTGCAAAGGTGCTATGTGTTCTTCCCTTCTTTTAATAACTATAATTTGACTCTCCCTTCAGTGTTAGAATATTCATAATCATAGAGCTGTAAGGCTTTAAAGCATTTTGCCCGCCTGCAAAGTGCATGCAAAATTTAAAAGTCCATCATAAGACAGGCACTTAATGGGATTGGAGTTTGGGTTTTATTTTTGGCCAAGTACTTTAGCATATATTATGAATCTGACTTGGTTGGATGCTCTCTACACACAATGTACTGTAGCCCAGGATATACAGAAATATGCATAATATAGAAATATAAAATGAGAAAATGAAATACTTCCTTTATCAATACACCATCTTGCAGACATGAGTGAACTCACTAGTATCACAGACACAAAATGTACACAAAAAAAAAGGCACTGCTCTAATGTCTTCTTCTGAATACCACTCAAATGAATGGAAGAATCACACAGATTTTAGAGACAGACCTAATGTTAGATTTATACACAAATCCAAATCCTGCAACTACTGTATACCATAAGTACCATAATAAGCAACACTAAGGATATGCAGGTTTATTTTCAGGGCTGCATTATCCAGTGCGTTTGGATGCCCTGGGAGCTGGACATGTAGGCCTAGTGAATTAGAGCGTGTGTTGAGCCAGCCAATGAATGACCCCTATTTCCCAAGTTCACCAGGATACTATGCAATAACTAACACTTACTGTACCGTGCATGCAGCCACACATGTGACACACGCAGACACACTGTACATTTACACACTGAAGTTACACACATATGTAGCTATCGACTTAAAACCCTTTTGCTCTTTGGGGAGCATACTGTGTGTCATTTATGAACTTCTTCCAGCTGGTTCGGTGTTGGGCGGTCTTCTCTGCTTCCTTCCAAGATGTTCCTATTTCCCTAAGAAGGGGGGGTCAGCTGAACAACCTCCTTTCGGCTTTTGTTGTCCAGCCTCATACAGTACTTCTCTGGGGAGAGAGACACCTTCCACTTCCAAACCTTGCTGAATGTTTCTCATAAACGTTTCTGTAATCATGTTGATCCACTAAGCGAATGATTGGTCCACTTAGCTTTATAGGGCCCCGTTGGCCAGCATGTTTCCAGGTGGATCCAGGCAGGCCTTCATGGCTACCGTAACGGCCCGGGTGGCAATCCACCCGACATACAGTACTTAGGCCTGCCTGGCAAACCCGTACTTTTTAGCCGTTACCGCCTCTCACGACTTGGACGTGGGTTTGGATTTTGAGAGGCATACACTTAAGTAATGATGGTAAAGCAATGAAAAAAGTAATATTACTTTTTACCAGTAACAAGTGATATAAAAATTCCTTTCACGTTTTGAATACAAATATTACAGTTACTATTTTCCCAAAAGTAACTCATTACTATTTTCAGGAGCCTTGGTGGAAAACGTGATTTGCGTGTTGTTTACTCTCATTCCGTGATTGTGTGTTGTTGTTGGTCGGTACCCAGCTAGGTAGACTGGGATCAAGTTGCTTTGCAGGCTGCTGATCCGGTCTGGGTCTAGAGTGGCTACGGAAACGATGCACGCTTTTATGTGTTATTAGTTGAGTTGTAACAGGTTCCATTTACAGTACCCATGTTTTTTGCTAGTTTACACATAGACATTTGCACTCAAAGAACCACAATGGAAATAAGCTTTTTTATATATTTTATCCTTTTGACAGATATGTAGAAATATATGTTCATGTATACAGTATATGCATTTTTGTCAATAAAAACGCCAATAAAAACATAAATGTAGGTGGAGGTATTATCGTGAATTATAACGTTAAGTTTGCATTGGTCTGCACACAGACACAGCTAGTTTGTGTCAAATTATTGACTTCTTTAGTAAGTAGCCGTGTAATAAGTGTGATAATGAACAGCAAGCCAGTCATTATTGCAAAAATAAACCCAACAGAGTGATGCAGGAATCACCCTGAATCACATCCATTTGAATAATAGGCCTGACGTATAGTACATAATCTATACACACACTCTCTCACACACACACATACACGGACACACACACACAGACACACGCATACACACACACTTTCACAGACACAAGCTGTTATGCACCCTTTTGTTATTGCTGTTGACTCAATCGATAAAGATAGAACTGTCAGGAGGAACAGTGGGCGAGGAAAATAAATAAAGGAATGGAGACCAAAGTGGAAAGAGAGAACCAGATATTGAGTCAGAGACAAGATGCCAAATCAAACAGAGAGAGACTGGCCCCCGAACAATAGAGACGAAACTGAGCCAGACACACAATAGCAACCAGAGGAATATTGTAATTTTTCTCACTTGTTTTCTCTCCCTCCCTGCCCCCCCCCCCTCTCTCTCTCTCTCTCTCTCTCTCTCTCTCTCTCTCTCTCTCTCTCTCTCTCTCTCTCTCTCTCTCTCTCTCTCTGTCTCTCTCTATCTCTCTCTTTCTCTTAAAGAAAAAGAAAGAGAGCAGGATATAGAGGGTATGAATAAACAAGGTTGTTAGTGTCTTCAGGGTGTAGCGGTGAAGAGGGTTGGTGGGTGCGACGGGGTGGGGCCGGCAGCGATGACCTCACAGCGGAGCCGGGCTCCATTCAGGGACCTGGTGCTAATCTGACGTGACACCGCAAACCGACTCTATTTTTACTGCCCTCGAGGGTCCCGTTTTAACAGCCCCCCCTCGCCCATACCCTGTCCCCCCCGCTTCCCTTCATGTTGCCATGGTTGCTGTATTTTATTTTTTCTTGTTCTGCTTCTCCTTTAACCTGATGATTATTCTAAATTACAATATCTATTTATCTCCATTTCAATGATCACATGCTGGCATTTGTTTAACGACCCCTGCACATGCACGCACAAGCACACGCACACGCACACGCACGCACACACGCACGCATGCACGCACGCTCTCACACACACACACACACACACACACACACACACACACACACACACACACACACATTCACTGTGAACCCCTATGGGCACCTGTGTGCCTTCGACTTCCATTTTTTATTGCTTTACTGTACCTGACAGATGTGGTTAGAGGCTCTATGGAGAAATGGTTGGCGTGTGTGTGCGTGCGTGCGCGCATGCGTGTGTGTGTGTGTGTGTGTGTGTGTGTGTGTGTGTGTGTGTGTGTGTGTGTGTGTGTGTGTGTGTGTGTGTGTGTGTGTGTGTGTGTGTGTGTGTGTGTGTGTGTGAGTGCGTTCATGCGTGTGTTTTTGTGTGTGTGTGAGTGTGTGTGTGCATGCTACAAGTTACTCGTACCAAATGAAGCTACAGGCGTATGACTAATGCGGAGAATGTGTGTCTCTCACACTCACAAACACAGATAGAGGGAGAAAGAGGGAGATGGAGACAGAGAGAGAGAGAGAGAGACTAATTAGCTGTTTACAAAGCCAGAAATATGTAAATATTATGAAAAGCAGAAACCTCATCACCACAAACACCTTGGCCTACTATTCTGATACATTGTGCATTCAGGTCTCAAGATGTGAACAGTAGTGTTATAGGCAAGTTACTGAAAATGTGTAATTAGTTACAGTTAGCTTGTAACTTTGAATAATTTACTGAGTAAAGTTAAAAGTAAAGTTTTGTTGCTGTGTCACATTGTGAGACAACTCTCAAAGTTCATCTAGCTATTATCAGTATAAACACAACAGACTCAACAGTATAGGAAGCATGTCTTCAACAACATACCTTGAGTCTGTTTATTTTTTTCTGATTTCTGGAGTAGACGGCGATATAACTCACTCTTGGACTCGCGATTGTGTGTGTGTGACTTAGAGTTCTCAAATTCTGCCCGAACCCGACCCTACCTGACCTGCTCAGTTCAAAACGTTTTGGAATGCGTGACTTTTGAGGACATAAAGCACATTATGACACTTTTTCAGGGTTTTCGGGTTTTCGGGCCTAAAATTATGGTAATTGTTCGGGTCGGCCGCTGTTCGGGCCAGCCCAGTTAGGGCCCAGTTAGGGCCCAGTTAGGGCCAGGCCTTAATTTTGAGGCCCGTTGAGGACTCTAGTGTGTGTGTGTGTGTGTGTCTGTGTGTGCGTGCATGTGTGTGTTGGATGATAGTAAGTCAGATGATGATAATCCTCAGAAGTTTCCAACACTGGTAAACACTACTTTCACTGCTCTATCTTCATATTATTCTATTAACCATTGTTCTTTTTTCACTTGTTTTGTTCTGATCGTTATTTCAGACACGGCAGCGAGGGACTACTACCCTAAGAGTTACCCCATGGTGGACTACACTCACCGTCAGTCCCCGCCCACCTTCCAACCCATCGTCTTCCACCCCAAGGACAAGCCCTTCCTCCCCCCGCCGGACATCCACGCGCCCCTGGCCATCACCATCAACACCTCCCAGATCCCCAAGCCCAAGATCTCCAAGACCAACGCCCACCCGCTCACTTCCAGCTCCGCCTTCAAAGTGTGGGACCCCAGTAAGACCCACGTCCAGCACCAGCTCGCCCACATGGTGTCCCAAGGGCCGCCACACCACTCTCACGCTCACCCTCATCCTCATGCTCACACTCACTCTCACCCTCCGCCCCAGCAGCAGCACCAGACGCTGCAGCAGCACCAGACGCTGCAGCAGCATCAGACGCTGCAGCAGCACCAGACGCTGCAGCAGCACCAGACGCTGCAACAGCACCAGACGCTGCAGCAGCACCAGACGCTGCAACAGCACCAGACGCTGCAGCAGCAGAACAGCCGGCGCCAGGCCTTCTCCAACAAGAGGCAGTTCAGCATCGAGACGCTGCCGGAGCTGTTCTCCCAACCGCTGGGCTACGGACACTCGCCGCACATGCACCCCAAGCACAAGGGACTGCCCACCAACAGCAAGACGGAGGTTACCGTCTGAGACTAGAGACGGACGGACAGACGGTTGGCACAGTTGGAAAGAAGAGCCGGAGAGAGAATCACGACGACAACGGAAGGACGATCAGATGAACAGAGGAGGAGTGCAGAGAAGGCCCAAATTAAACCACCTGTCATGTGTTTTTAGAATGGTGTCATGATGTCAGGACAGGGGGCAAGACGCTGTTTCTTCCTTTTCTTTCTCTTTTTAAAAACAATACATCCTGGGGGGGTCTTTGTTTGTAGCTGACAACGAGTGTGGTGTTCATCATGTACTTTAATTCCCTCTGCAGTGGGATAGACAGGTGAGCGGTATCTGCAGTGACTCTTTAAACCTGCCGGCTCCTCTCATCTCAGTAATGGATAGTTCTCTCAACGAGATTCAGCCATTCTAGCTCCTCTTCCTCCTCTTCCTCTTCATCTCCTCTCAACCCCCCAGGCTCTACAATGTGGTTCTACAGGCCAGTGTATAGTGTGCTACTTTATACTCTGGTCTGTAGCATCACACACACACATTGCTCATGCTTTTCTGCCCCCCCCCACCACACACTCACACACACACACACACACACACACACACACACACACACACACACACACACACGCACACGCACACGCACACACACACACTCAATGAAACCCTCTGAAACTCCAACACAAACAGATAAAGAGAAGATGTCTTCTCTTCTGTCCACTTCTCCCAAACAGACAAACAACAAACACATGGTCAAGCCAGTGTTTGTGGGTCTATCATAGGGGCTGACAGGGGAGTGTTAGCCGCCGGCATGGCCTTCTCATCAACAGAGACGATGCCACTGTGTTGACAACACAGTGGCTCCTATCACCCTTCAGCCCTCCACACAGTTAGATAGAGAGAGAGGGGGGGGGGTTATCTCTTTCCAGAGGAATGAGAGGGATCTGAATCGGGGACACACACACACACGCACACGCACACGCACACGCACACGCACACGCACACACGCACACTGAACTGAGCAGAACATTGCACAAAGTCCCCTAAGGTCTAATAACAGGGCTACAAAACGACTCCAGTGTGCCTGGCTGGTACATCTGCGAAGGATTTAACCCAATCGGATAACAAAATAAGATACATGAATACTTCTACCCTATATTACTAGCTCCAATTTTGCTATCAGGTCCTTTTTCTACATGTTTACAGCTGTGACAGTGTGTGTTTAAACACAAGGTTTAAACACAGTTAGTTTTTTTTTTTATATACAACGTTTCTTCCAGGACCTGCAAGTGAAGAGCGTTACCATGCAAGGATTTATAGTCATTAGAATATAGTATTAACCCTCTACCTTGTATCATTCATTGATATTTCTACTCGAATCAAAGTGGAAAAACTGAGGCAGAACGAAGTGCTTGTACTGTATATGTGTTCTAACAGAACTTTTGGCTTTCACTCCATACAGTTCCATAACATGTGCAATACATTCCTATAGTTAGTCTGACTAACTGAAATCCCCATTTGCTATGATAAGGACACCTGGTGCAGTGCAGTCCGTGCATATGCTACCTTACATATACAGACAGGTGGTGGAGGCTAATCAAACAGACGATTAATAGTGAGACACACCATTTAGCTCTCCCTCTCGGTCTCTCTTGCTTAGCCTCTGATTCCTCCTCCTCCCTCCCTCTCTCCCATCTTGCTCTGCCCTAGCTACCTGCTACATTGGCTGTGAAGTACTGCCAAGGGACCGCCCCATCCCAGCCCCCCAACCAGCTATCTCGGCGCCACCGTGCCCAGGGAGGGTTGAGTGATGGTGGGTTTAGCCTCCAGTGTTCTGCCCCTCTGCCTGGTGCTTCGTGCCTGGTGCTCCAAGCTGTTACCAGACATGATAGTCTCCCTGCGTGCTCTCAGCGGGAGGGAGAGAGCTATAATTAATGACAGAGGCAGGCGCAGCATGATGCCAAAATCCAGATTTACTCCCAGATACACACACACACACACACACACACACACACACACACACACACACACACACACACACACACACACACACACACACACACACACACACACACACACACACACACACACCCACACACACACACACACACACACACACACACACACACACACATTATGTACACATACAAAGCAGCGAGCTGGCAAATCATCCAGATTTCGGAACTTGCAAGTCTGTTCTGTGGAGTTGCGAAGTGGCACACAGACAAGTAGTACACACTAAAACGATAAACAAAGTAAAACTTTGATGGGAAAGAGTTGTCACGGTTCGTAAACCTGTTAGGCAAAGCCAGTTAAGACTCACCCTCCCTCTTCTCAGAGCTGCTGGCATGCTTTTATGATACAGGAATGAGCACTGCGGAATGGAGGGATCATGCGTAGAGTAGCATTGATTGGATATGCGTTGTATTATGAATATGCATCACAGCACATCTGCGTCCCCCATAACACACAGCACTATCTAATGGATCACTCGCATGTTCCTTTGCCGCAGCTCCCCACCAAACCCCACCCACCAACCGTCTTGCCTCTCCTTCTACCACTTAGTCTGTGCTAGGTGACATGCTTTTGCTGGGTCCTTTGGTATGACATGTGAAAAAAAGCATTCAGGCCCTCTGAAAAAGCCCAACCCAAATAATCTGTGAGGTCTGTCCTTAATCACTCACAACACATTAGAGGCTGAGAACAACTGAGGAGTGAGAGCGGTTCAACAAGCAATATGCAACAGCGAAGCAATAAAGCAATGCAAACCATCCTCCTCTTCCGCTATCTGTCGCTCCTCTCCCTTGCTCTTTCTCTCCTACCTTGCTCAATGCCCTATGGAATTTAGTAGGCTGGGGTGGTTTGAGACTAAAATGAGGTTGGGGCGTCCAAGGGCTTGGGATATGAAGATGAGCGAAGCAGAGACTGGGACACATCTGATATTGCAAAGCATCTTTTGTTCCAATTCATCTGGGTGTTCTGAAAAAACAACCAAAAACAACAACAAAGGAAAATACATTCTGGGCAGTATCTATCTATCTGCTGTGCTCAAAATGAGAAGCTTTGAAAAGTGGTGCGTTGCTGTCAGTGGACACGGCAGGATGCGATCGGACTGACACAATCCCAGCTCATGTGGACATGAAGGAGGTGTACAAATGGATCTGCTGCCAGGCCAGAAATGGGAACTTTAAAAAACCTTTCCAGCATTTGAATCTCAAGTCAGTGGGAAGTTATAGTGGCACCACTAACTGTGCAACTCTAAACAGGAGTTGTAATACCACAGCAACACACGCTCCAAGGAAATGTACAATTAGGAAATGTAGCCTACAGTAAGCCCTCAAGGACCCACAAATAAGCCCTCAATAGAGCCGGAGGACATGCTCTCAAAGCTGACAAACTACAATATGTTGACCAGCTTGGGCACCGCAATTTGCTCAAACAGGCATTATGAGTGGCTGAGAGATGCTCTGGAAGTTTTTGCAAGATGTTCTGTCAAAGTTACACCTCAGAGGTGCCAGACACAAACATGCTGATGTATTTCTGAACAGTGACACCTATCTATTCCCTGTGGTTGACTATTTTGAATTTTTCCAGGGATTTTTTTTCCAGTGCTTGATGGACTGGTATGTCTGTAATAGTGTCATCAGACATCCCCTAGACAAATCATGACCTGATTAAGTTGGGACTTCTGACTAAAGGGCCAAAGACAAGTTTTGCCTCAGTGGCGGACAATGTAAATACTTTAACAGACATGCACGCACGCACACACACACACACACACACACACACACACACACACACACACACACACACACACACACACACACACACACATACACACATACACACATACACACACTCACATACACACGCACACACACACACACACACACACACACACACACACACACACACACACACACACACACACACACACACACACACACACACACACACGCACACAGTGCACAAAACATTCATTGAGGTCTTTGGAAACTTGGATATCTCTGATATTATGTCCACTCTCCAACAATACAGGATCAAATGAAGCCCCTTAATTAGAAGAAATTGAGTACACCTAACTGATGTTCATACGATCCAAAACAGCAAGAATGTTTATGCTGTTTTGGGCCATCAGATTAGAGTGCATATATACTCAATCTCTACAGATTCTCTATAGACTATGGCGCCGCTTGCTCAGATGACTGTTTGTAAAACTTCCTCTCTCTTAATAAGGAACAATGCAAGTATTCTACGACAGGTGATCTGAATGCAACCTGGTAGACATACTTGGGTTCTGTGATCCCTAGCAATATATTGATTATGGTGTATGATTCTGTTGTTTATTGGTTTGTTTTTTGTTGGTTTGTTTGTTTTGGTTTTTGTACTGTGTTTTTCAAGGTTTGCAGTTCTGTCGGGGGAAAAAAAGAAAAAGAAAAAAGAAAGAAAAAAATCATTTCATTGATGGAATTGATGAAAGTGCTTCCGGAATTTTAGACTCGAAGCTGCACATGCACGCACGCACACACTCTCCTCCCCTTCTTGTTCCCGGTTCCCTCCCTTACCACCAGAGTACATCAATAAATGTTCAAAGCTTGTGATTTTAATTTGGGGTACCATTGTACAGTGTACAAACACAGTCATGTATTTACATTTACATACAAAATACAACAAAAAAACAACAACTACAATGCATTGTATCCAAGTGCATTGGCAACACATTAGCTGAAGGATTCAAAGAAAGATTTTGTGATTCCTGTGCAGCTTCTCCATTTGCAAAAAAAGAATAAAACTATGTTGTGTTGTTTCATGATACTTTTACTCGGTGGCAGTAGACTGCCCCTGTATTGCTATGTACTACTTGTGTATGTGTACTGTATGCTGTACCACTTGTCTGCTGTGAATCTCGTTGATTAACTGCTTATATAAGGGCTTTTTATATACGTAAAGGCAGACTGCGCGATCTAATGTCAACCTACTACGACAACGAAGGATACATTTCTCCAGGGGTTTGTTTTAAAGAAGAGGGGATATTAATAAAAATGAGTTGGGATCTCCTTGTGTATAAAAATGCTATATAAACTTTGTTTTGACTGATTGATCAACTGAAATGTCTACAGGCACTTGTAAGACGTTGGCCCGTGTGCTCCATTTCAATAAACCTTTTAAGAACTATGGGATTGGATATTTGTCTGTCTACATTCATGAAGACATCACAATGACAGTGTTAGTCCATTTAAAAGTGCAGTTTAGCTAATCAAATTAAATTTTACCTTTACATGAGAAATTCCACGTATCTTACAGTGTAAGAGAAAATGAATTAACCAAAATGTCTATGTTGCCTGCCCTTAGGATGCCCAAAGATTCTGTTAACCACTTATAACCCTCGGATCTGTGGCTCTGGACGACCAGATCTCCATATATGCCTATGGGCGTATTGGGTTTGTTTATGGACGACCAGATCTCCATATATGCCTATGGGCGTATTGGGTTTGTTTATGGTTATGTCTGAGTCATAGTGACATGCCTATATATGGGCGTATCAGGTTTGTTTATGGTTATGTTCAGCAAAAGTAGCAGATCTACAAGCAAGAAACGCGTCGCTTGCAGATCTGCTATTTTTTATGTGACGCTGTAGTATGATCAAGTAGGGTATTAATTTATGGAAGAAATACGCAAAAAGTTAGAATAAGAGGTTTCTGCCCGACAGCATCGGCAAGGATAGATTAATTGTGTGAATTTGTTTTAGCTCACATGCAGAAAAGAGAAGTGATTATTAAAGTATTTTCATAATTTTCTAGAGGTCTTAAATCTTTACTTGTGCCTGTGCAGCTTTTGAGCGTGTGTTTTAGAAGCCCATAAAAAGCTATATAAATCGAATCTATTATTTACCATTATTGAACCAGGAAGGGAAGGTTATAGGATAGGATAACACTTTATTAATCCCCCAGGTGAGGAGCTATACTATTATGTTGTAGGTGCATGCAATATACAAACTTTAGGCTACATTAAGATTGAAGGCTCTAGATTGCAGGAAATTGCATTTAGATAAATGTATATTATTACCCCCTCCGAAGGGGACCTCCCCTTGCCATAACAATATGCACCTATGCCACTTGAAAAAAAAAAACCTGTCAATAAGATTTGAACCCAAGTGCAGGCAACCGGAGGCAGAGTAAGTTCAACAATGAATGTATTAACAAGCAACAGGAGGGACAAAGTGTACAAATGGTGATGTTGCAGGTAGGGGTCACATTCAGGAAAGCAGACCATAAAAAAGCAAACAAATCCAGAGGAGCAAGCAATAATGCAAAGTCTGAAAGACAAAAAGGCAAAAAAGGTAAACATAAATGCTGGAGCAGCTACTACTAAATCTGAAACAGAACTCAGAAACATGGGGATAGAGAGGAAACAAAAGGCTATAGGGGGCCAAAACATATCAAACACAGAAACATCACTTTACCAACAGGCATGGAATGAGTCCAGTTAGGCAGCAAGTTGATGAGTGAAGTAGCTACAGATGAGTAGGTGAGGTGGAATGGAATGTAGAATTGGCCCGGAGGAGAGAGTCAGAAAGACTCTTTAACAGAGAGAAGCAGAGACAGACAGACAGACCGTGACAAGGCATATTTATAGCCCCATTCATACTTGTTTCATTTACACCTGGTCACCTCAGTGCGTCTTTTTTACAAGCCAGGTCCGATTACATCCCACAATATAGTTTAACCACTTGTGATGGCTGACTCAGCAGCCACACATTGAGACTATAATGTATGGTAACTCTTCCTTTTGGTTTGTATATTTAGTGTGTTTATTTTCAGTTGTACATTATTAACCAGTTGAAATAACAACATTTATTGTTAAGTTGTTTTTCTATGAGTTTATTTGCAGTTCTGTGGGAGGCTGACAGAAATGGACATGATGGGCTGGCCAAAGAAATGGGGATCAGCTGCTCCAGATCTGCAGCTAA
>NC_137615.1:28501958-28541958 GCF_963280865.1 Gymnoscopelus braueri
TGACATAATTATGACTTCATATTAGGGCACGGTCCTATTTGACTGCCTTTGACTTCCATCATAAAATCATGGTTAAATAGTTCAAAATATATAAAACATTTCTAAAGAAACTGTGTAGAGGTACTTTGTTGATCTACTGGCAGCGCACACAAGACATTTAGTGCTGAACGGTCCAGCGTTTTGCCGGATTAGCTCCTGAGAGAAAACAATTTAACAGACGGGTGAAAACATAATCTCCTCCTTTGCCTTCTGCCTGGCGGTGATAACAATCAAAGAGGACAACTCATTTCACACCCAGCATCAATCAAGGACTCTTACACTGTGCTTGCCATCAATTTACACAGACTTTAAAACAAAGGCGTGGGTGGATGATTGTGGGTGCTGTGTGGGTACTGGAAAGGTCATGTTCACATTTGCAACAGTGCTGATGTGTTAATCTTCCCATTTATGAACAGTATGCTCAAAACAAAACCTCATGAAATTTTAAGCATTTTTCCAGGTTCACTTGCCCTTTATGACCGCCTCATTCATTATGAATTAAAAAGAACAGAAGCAAATAAATAAAATAAGTGCTCTGGCTCAAACACACACAACGTTGGCTCTCTGTCAACAACCACACCTGCCATATTCAATCACTCCACTTGTTTTTTTTTTGTGTTGTTTTTGGGGGGGTGGGGGGTCCCTTTTTACTATCAAGTGTCAAAAGTTGTCATTTGTCAGCTCTCATCTGCTTTCAGTGCCTGTACGACAATGGATGGGGGACAAAAAAAAGAAAAATGATTCCAAGCACTTTATAAAAACGACAACAGACCCCAATCAATATGTCTGGTTTAAAGGGGGGACGATGGGAGATGGGAGAGGTGGGCAGGGGATGACAAGGCTATGTAAAGAAAGAATGGTCAGATCCATCATTGGGAGCTTTCTAAAAAACCTCCCTGGGAGGCAAACTGAAGGCAGACATGGAGTCAGTTCTATCAGGGGCCATGTCTACCGAAAGTGTTTTTTTTTTTTTTGCAGTGCAGCACTTTGGATATTGTTGTTGTCGGGCGGAAACCCCTTATCTCCATATTCAAACTTTTAGTGTTTTTTTTTCTCGTACATTAATGCCCTTCTTGATCATACTACAGCGTTTCGAGCTTGTAGATCTGCTACTTTTGCTATTTTTAAATATTATGTCCAGAGAGCGTCTAGTAAGTGCACTGAGCACACAGATTTATTGACGCGATGTTCGAAACGTACAACTGTTGCTGTGCTCAACCGTATAGTGTCATCTGTGTTATTAGTTTGAGCACCACTGATATAGCAATTTACGTTTTTCAGAAACCTGTTAGGATTTAGAAGACATTTGCAGATGCGTTCCCGGATTGAATGGGTTAATGGCCCAGAAAGTGTTGCTATTTCCCACCTGCTGGCTGCAGAAGAATTTCCACGTCATTGATGATAATGGGGATTTGACCAGACTTTATACTTGATTTTATTACCTTTGTAAACATTGTCATTAATACTGCTAAAATTTAGCTTTCTTTGCTAGCTGTAAGTTTTGTTTGGCTCCACTCAGCTCACTGTCTCCCTGACAGTCCAGTCCACTCAGAGACCTGTTATCGTGTGCTTTAGATACCGTACCTAAATACAAATATTAAATGATCTACACCATGAATTTAAAAAATAATAATAATATTTAATCATATTGTTTATGTCCCTCAAACGTTTTTCAAAAGGTTTGAGCCTAAATCAAGCCTCAGATATACTCATTCCAACTAACTTCTCTCTGGCTTATAAAGCACTTTCACCTGCAATACCACATTGTCCTGTTTGGCACGGGGCGCTATTGAGCCAGTTTGTATGCATGTTATCTCCTGGTTCTGTGTGGAAAAACAATAATAAGGAAAAAAAAGAAAAATAATAATGGGGGGGTTGGAACTGAAAAACGGGAGGGATTGTACCCTGACGTGACGTCACGTCAGGGTGCAAATCAGTTTGGCCTGTTTTGAGACCAATTTACAGAAAACCCCCGATTTGCTGTGAAAGCCTGAGTGTTCAAACTGGGGTATTTTTGGGGATAGAAGAGAGGTAGGGGAGACCAAAAACACACAAAAAAGAAGAAAACGTTAAAATTCATGGTGTAGACCCTTTAAAACAATCAAAATAAATGAAAGATCGTGTTTATTCGCACAATTGGCCGCCTAGCTGGCTCTACTTTAATTCAACTACCTCCACAGTCTTCCTCCCAGTGCGGTTTAGAACACTTTCTCTCTGGACGGTGACCTCTCCTTCTTTAATAGGCTCCTTGGGGGAAGACGGGACATAAAGCCTGATGGATAGATAGAACCTAGAACAACAGTGGGAAATTAATTAAGCTTAGGGAAAATTCATGGTGATGGGGCACATCTGTAATGACTGGGGTTAGGCATGTAATTTGTGTGTATGTGTGTGTGTGTGTGTGCTTGCGCGTGAGTGCGTGTGTGCGTGCGTGCGTGGGACAAGCTCTTTCAATTAGCCCATGTGAGTATATAGTACCTTGGGATCTTTAAGTCTTCCCAGTGATGGATTGGTAGAATGAAGCACTATCAAACTTGAAGTTAGTTATATCAGTAGAAGTGGTTTATTACAGCATAAGTACAGCACAGCTTAAGCAGTTACAGCAAACGATGTTGACTCTCAGGGCTCCCCAATCTCTCTGTCCCTTTTCGGTCTATCTCACTAATATATCTGGGCATCCTCCTCCTCATTACACAGTTAATTTCATTCTCTCATCATACAATTATTTGTTATCTCTCCACTGTGTCCCACATGGGACCACAGTGTCGAACACCACCTGTTGTTTGCTTGCTTAGTTGTCAAGTCATCTTCGCATGACTCGTATCTTTTAACGAGTAATTGATCCTCCGTGTCGAGGCATTCCCCCTCCCTTATGTGTTCTTCTAGTTGTTTCTACGTTGTTTCTTATAGGCCTAAGGTTACTGGGCCACGAGCGCTCCTTGGTTGCCCCCTAATCAAGCGCCAACCAGCTGTGCTCAGCTGTGGACCTTGTTCGTCATACGCTGTCAGTAGGGATGCTCGCTGTCAGTAGAGAGATTCCTCTGCCTGATTTACCTCCCATTCTGGGCATATAGTATTCTTTTGGTTTACACCCACTTCTGGGCAGAGGAGTGGGCAGCTTATCTCGATTTACTGACAAATCAACTGGAACTGGAAATGGACTGGAACTGAAATGGAAGTCCACTTCTTCCAGTACCTTCTCTATTAATACAATTTAGTTTAGCAGGCCAGGGTCATAGGTCACGAGGTCATAGGTCACGACCTGTCTGCGCCCACATAATCCTTCCTCTAGACAATACTTTGTCTATCTCTGCCAGGTCGGGATTGCCAGGTCGGGTTGTCTATCTCTGCTAAGTATGGCTTTCACTTCATAAAATGCATAATGTGCAGTAAAAACATTCATATAATGCACTCAAGCACTCATTATTTGATAGATTCATATAATGCACTCATGATTCATATAATGCACTTTTAGTATGATGCACTTGTAAACTCTTATGATGCACTTGTAAACTCGTTTTGGTATGATGCACTTGTAAACTCTTAAGTAATACATGATTGTCCTCTCACTGTACTTTTGTAAACCATTCTACTTGTATCATAAAGTAGTAATAAATGAAATGTAATAATAAATGAAAGTCATTGAATGTATTAAGTAATGAATGAAAATCAATGAAATTAATAATTGAAAATACCAAGAAAGACTGTGATGGTTATACAGACTGATGGTTAATAATAAAATGATGCATAAAATAAAATGATGCATAAACATTAATCACATTTTCTTTTGCATGCAAATCTGCTTGTGCGTGCAATGCTGCGTATTCTTTTCTTATAACAAAGCTTCCCGCTTCCCTCAACTAATATTTGTCTTCCGTACTCCGTCCCATAGTGCAAAAGCGATAGTTCAGAAAACCTTCGATGTGACAGTTCTTCCTGGTACCGACCGTACCCATCAATCATCCCTTCCTCTGTCACGGACACGTGACACTTAACTGTCCAGTATCCAAGTCCACTTGTGCTGTGCCTAGAAATACACAGCCAAGTAAAGTTGTCCATTTCTACTGCGGCGGTACGGAAGTTGTTTTCCAGCCAGAACGCCGAGGAAATACATGTGCGGAGTTCGGAAGATGTTTCCCCAGCCGGAACTCCGTCATTATGGACATAAAAGAGAGGAAATGCATGTCTTAGTAATATATATATCACTCTTTTTTTTATTTTTCTCTTTTCTCCTTTCTATAACATACACATATACACATTTAGGGATTATATAATGATCACCTTTTGGGATTATATAATGATCACCTTTTGGGATTATATAATGATTCTTCCTCTAATGTTTCCCTAAACTATCTTCAGAGTCCTTACTGGCTCAGACTGCGTACAGTCTCGCCCAGCCTGTCTCCACAAAAAACAAACTAAAATAACAAACAAAACAACAAACGTAATCCCCGAAGACCCCAGCCGACCAAGCCGTCTGAGGTTGGGAATTCCCTATGCTTAGAAAGAATCATTTTATCCTTCTTATGTACTGGTAACCAGGTTACATATATGTATTATATGTAGCTGTTGTACCAGATTATATGTGTTATATGTATCTGATGCCGGTTGATTTTGGGTTCTTACCCTTTTTAATTGCTTTCGTTGTGTTCGCTGTCCTCTCTGGCCTCTCTTTTGGTCTCTCCTGTCTCCTGGTCGTTGCGGGTCCCTCTGGTTCTGCTTGTCCTGTCCTTGTGGTCTCTGGCCCTTCTGGTTCTTCTGGTTCTGCTTCCGTCTCTCCCTCTCCCTGGCACCTGGGACGTGGTTGGATGCTCTGGAACACTGGTCATTGATGATTGCTTATCTGGAGCCTCATCGATTGTTCTTCCCTCGGTAGTGTCATTGCGTCTGTTGCTTTCTCCTTGACTGCTCCCTGGGCTGTTGGTTGGTCCCTCTGGTGGCACCTCTTCTTTGGACGTAGTATACTCTTCTTCTTTGGACGTAGTAGGCTCTTCTTCTGTATCCTCCTCATGCGTGGAAGTGTCTGATGCTCTTGTATACCATGTCTTCTGTTTTCCCTGGTACCATACCCTTCCTCCCTGGTAATTCACATATTTTATTTCTGCCGTCTCAATGTGCTTCTGGTTGATCCGGCAGTCCTTGAAGATGCACTCAGTCTGCCTTTTCCTTCTTTCACCTTGTTTCTTGGCTGAGCTATTTGCTGGTTCGCTTGCTGGTTCAGTGCTTGCAGGGTAGTTTTGCAATTTCTTGCATAAGCGCTGTCTCTTTAAGATCCTCTGGTCCAGTTTTTCTTCCTCCATCTTCTCCTCCTTCCGTTTTTCTCCCTCCATGTTTTCCTCCATGCTTTCCTCCTCCCTGGGTGGGTATGGTCCCTGTTCTGTCTGGGGTGGTGTGGTTTCAGGTGTCGTTGGGTCCCCCTGGTGACAATCTTCTTGACAAACCCAAGCTTCCTCTGGGTTTTGTCGCTCACCTTCCTCTGGCGGTTCCTCTGGGTTTTGTCGCTCACCTTCCTCTGGCGGTTCGTCTGGGTTTGGTTGTTGCGGTGGTAATGTGACTTCAGGTGTTGTGAGGTTCCCTTCCTCTGGAGCTTGCTCCTCTGAGGCTTCCTTTAGGCCCTCTCTTCTAACCCATGATGGTTTTTCCGGGTTGAATTGTTCCAACACCCATTGACAAGTGCGTCGTTTGTTGCCTTGGTGTCGTGTGGCCAGCATATGCAGGTTTATCTTTGTTGTTTCTATGTCTGTTCCAATTACGTGCAGCAGTCGTTTGAGTTTCCTCGAGTCTCCTGTGAGGGTACTTAGCCCTCCTCCGAGGCAACTTGAAGATAGCATGTCTTCTTCATATTGATCGCTCTTCTGGACCATCACCTGTATTGGTATCACACATTCCAGCCATCGATAATTGTATGTTCCTCCGAACGCTCTGGGGTCCAGAGTTTCTCTTCCTCCTCCTGGTCCTTCCTTCCAACTCATGATCACATGTTGTTGGAACAGGTGGAATGCCAACATGGCGGTGAATGTGTCTTCTGGACATGGATACATTGTGACCCGTGCATATCCCGTCAGGATGCTGAAATGTTCCTGGATTTCTTCTCCTGATCCTTCCCTTCCACGCTGCTCCACCACTACTCTTCCCTCTTCTCTCATTCTTAGCTTGGCACTCTTCCCTTTGCCTTTTCTTCTGCTCAGCACCTCTTCTTCTGGTACGTAAAACCAGACTCCTCCCCAGCCATGGGGATCTTGTACATATTGCAGGAAGTTCACTTCAGTTATTATCTCTGGGCATTGTAAGCAGTTTGCATCTTCTAGCGCTGTTAAATTTATTACCTTGGGTCCTTCTTTTTGGTCAGAGAGGAGTCCAGGCCCCGGCCCCATAAACCTTCCCTTGGTGACATATTCGGTAATGTCAAAACCTCCCATGGTCCGCCCGTCCAAGCCTGTGTACCACTCTTTTTGCCTCCTCTCTCTTTCTTCCTCTTTTGTTGGATGATCTTTTTGGTGGTCCCGTTGTTCCATCTCCGCTATGTTTTTCACCCTTCTGTTTGGTGGCAGAATCTCTTCATTCAGATTTTGTGGGAATTCCTGACGGTCTCCCAATACCATCACCCCCGCTCTTCTTTCTTCTCCTTCCTCTTCATCCTGCCATGTTACGTCACTCCCTTGTAGCGTTGCATCATTTTCTGATACTGAGTCTTCGTTATCATCGGCCGCCCTCATGACTTTGTTTTGTGGTGATTTTTGCCCTTTGTCTTGACTCTTGTTGGTCTTCCTTGTCTTGGGGTTGGTTTACCTATAACGAAAAATGTTCATAATTAATTTCTTGTAAACCAACGAAAAATGTTCATAATTACTTTCTTGTATTGTCTCTTCCTATCCTCCTCTCTTCTATACGCAGGTTTCTTGTCCTCCTCCTTTTTGGTCCCTTCTGTTACTTCAAACTTCCTTGCTTCTTATTCGTTTTTCGCCATCTGGCTTCGCATCTGGATCAATTTTCTTGTTTGTGCTTTATCGTTTTCCGCCGTCTGGATTCGCATCTGGATCAATTTTCTTGTTTGTGCTTTATCGTTTTCCATCAATCTTGTTTCTTCATTTCTGTATTTTTCCAGGACATGTTCCACATGTTCGCCAAACATGATAAAAGTCATGGAAGTGATCCCCACGAAATCATTCAGCGATGAGCGCACTTTATTAGGAAGGCCACTCAGAACTGCCCCCCGGAACAGTGTTCTCATTCCGTTCTCATTTCCGTCATTTTCTGGATTCGTTCCCATCTCCAGTCTCCAGACTTTCTGTATTCTCTGGATGTAGACCCCTGCTGTCTCTTCATTCTTTATTTTTTGTCCTGTCAGCATTCCTGGCTTTATCCGAGCAGGGTATCTTCTCTTCATTTCTTGCCACAGTGAGTGTCGATAGTTGTTGAACAGATCTGCGTCTCTTGCTTGTGTATCAATCGTGTGACACATCGTCGTCTCATGAAGTAAATCTTTCATCTCATGTCGTCCTAGAGCGCGACAAAGAACACTTTTTATGTCGCCGACACTCAAGATGTATTGTACGGTGCGTTCCTCAAATTCTTGTATGAATTTGTGGGCTCCTTCGAATATGTTTGGGATTTTTGATAGCAGACTGTCCATGTCTCCAGCGGAAAATGGTGTGTAATCGAAACGCTCTCCTTTGATTATCACTGGTCCCATCATCTGGCTCCCTTGTGGGTCTGGTTGTACCATCCCTGCCTTTTTGGTGATGTTATCTCTCGATATTTCCATTGTTGCTATTGGTATGATGAATGGTGGTTGCTGGTGTCCTTGGTTTGGTTCATTGAGGCTGACATCTGTGCTGCTCTCTAACACAAAAACTGTCCCTCCGTGGTCTTCCGTATCTTGGCTTCTGGACTCCCTTTGATGCTGTTCCTGTCTTGGGGCTCTGGGCTTCCCTTGATGCTGTTTCTCAAACTGTCTGAATTTTTGGAGTGCTGTCCTCATATTGTCATGGTGGTTTTCTTTTTGTGGTGATGTCATGTCTCTGCCCTCTTGATGGTGTTTTCTGGCCGCACCCCCTCTGTTGTGTTCTAGTGACATCCTCTCCATCTTCTTCCGACCGGTATCCTCATCTTCGGCTCCTTCTGCTTGTCTGAGTTTCTCCATCACAGTCTGTTCATATCCTCCTTGCTGCTTTTTCTTTGGGCTTGTATCTGTGTCTGGATACAGCGTGCCTGATCTCAGTGTTCTTCTTGATGGAGCATTTGATTCTTCATCCTCCCTCTCATATTCATAGTTTCCGCACATTGTGATTTTCTCAAAGACTGGAGCTTGAACTTGATATTCCGGTGGTGCGCTTGCATTTTCCTTCATGGCCGTTCTTCTGCACGCTAGGAGATTGTCAGCGAGCTCCTGTCCTTTCTTCTGGTAAATTTTAAGGATCGCAAGTTCTTTCACCCTCTTCTCTTCTCTTTTCTTCCCGTTCTTTTCCTTCTTGTGATTTCTGATTAACGTGTGCATTTGTTTGCACACATTGATGTCAAATGTTCCCTCTGGTGGCCAGATTGTGGCCTTTTCTTTTGTTCTCTTCGCCCATTTGTTATTAGTCTCCTGCAGTACTTTTTCCAACATTGGGTATTCTTCTGTCAGTATTGCCTGAGCCGTTCTCTGGACCACTGGCCCATCTTCTTTGCCTTTAATCACGGAAACATTCTTCTTGTTCTCCAAACTTGTTTTCTTCTTTGTCTTTAATGACAATGCTAGCTTCTTTTTCTCTGGTTGCTTGTCCATTATTTTATCTGGCGGCCGCCTTGAGGTCTGTCGACAGGCGAAGCCAGAGATTGGTCCGGTCCTCCTCTTGTGAGCCCTCTTCCTCTTCCTCTTGTTTCTGTTGCAGGGCTCAGAGTTGTCTGTTCTTTAGCTGTAGTGGGAGTTATAGTTGTCTGTTCTTTAGCTGTAGTGGGATTTATAGTTGTCTGTTCTTTAGCTGTAGTGGGAATTGTTCTTTAGCTGTAGTGGGAATTGTTCTTTAGCTGTAGTGGGAATTATAGTTGTCTGTTCTTTAGCTGTAGTTGGAGTTATAGTTGTCTGTTCTTTGGCTGTAGTGGGAGTTATAGTTGTCTGTTCTTTAGCTGTAGTGGGAATTGTTCTTTAGCTGTAGAGGGAATTGTTCTTTAGCTGTAGTGGGAATTATAGTTGTCTGTTCTTTAGCTGTAGTGGGAGTTATAGTTGTCTGTTCTTTGGCTGTAGTGGGAGTTATAGTTGTCTGTTCTTCATGTTGTAGGGCTGTTCCATCTTTCATACTTGTCTTTCATCCTCCTCTTGTGAGCCCTCTTCCTCTTCCTCTTGTTTCTGTTGCAGGGCTCAGATTTGTCTGTTCTTTAGCTGTAGTGGGAGTTATAGTTGTCTGTTCTTTAGCTGTGGTGGGATTTATTCTTTAGCTGTAGTGGGAATTGTTCTTTAGCTGTAGTGGGAATTATAGTTGTCTGTTCTTTAGCTGTACTTTCTCTTGAACTTCTGTGGACTTCAGTGATCACAATGTCATTATTCTTGTTCCCTCATTCACAATGTCATTATTCTTGTTCCCTCCTTATCCTCATGATTTACTCTCTCAAAATATTGCTGATAAAAATAAAATGAGACAAAATTAAAATAAAATAAAATTCAAAAAGAGAAAAAAATCGTGAATACGTAAAGCCGACCTTTAATTAGTTGCATGATTAGTTCATAAAACCATCCAAATTTCGATGGCAGTGACTGTATGTGAACACTCGTTCTCAATTCACAAAACCATGGTTACGGAAGTAACCTTTAATTCATTAATTCTCTCTAAAACCATCCAAATTTCGATGGTAGTGACTGTATGTGAACACTCGTTCTTAATTCATAAACCATGGTTACGGAAGTAACCTTTAATTCATTAATTCTCTCTAAAACCATCCAAATTTCGATGGCAGTGACTGTATGTGAACACTCGTTCTTAATTCATAAACCATGGTTACGGAAGTAACCTTTAATTCATTAATTCTCTCTAAAACCATCCAAATTTCGATGGCAGTGACTGTATGTGAACACTCGTTCTTAATTCATAAACCATGGTTACGGAAATAACCTTTAATTCATTAATTCTCTCTAAAACCATCCAAATTTCGATGGCAGTGACTGTATGTGAACACTCGTTCTTAATTCATAAACCATGGTTACGGAAGTAACCTTTAATTCATTAATTCTCTCTAAAACCATCCAAATTTCGATGGTAGTGACTGTATGTGAACACTCGTTCTTAATTCATAAACCATGGTTACGGAAGTAACCTTTAATTCATTAATTCTCTCTAAAACCATCCAAATTTCAATGGCAGTGACTGTATGTGAACACTCGTTCTTAATTCATAAACCATGGTTACGGAAGTAACCTTTAATTTATTAATTCTCTCTAAAACCATCCAAATTTCGATGGTAGTGACTGTATGTGAACACTCGTTCTTAATTCATAAACCATGGTTACGGAAGTAACCTTTAATTCATTAATTCTCTCTAAAACCATCCAAATTTCGATGGCAGTGACTGTATGTGAACACTCGTTCTTAATTCATAAACCATGGTTACGGAAGTAACCTTTAATTCATTAATTCTCTCTAAAACCATCCAAATTTCGATGGCCATGCTTGTTATATATTTCCATATGCTTTCCTATGATTCTGTAGTTTTACTTGAATGCAGTGGTTCTCAGATGCTTTCATTTTCTTACCAGGAAAAGGACGCTTTCACAGTGATATTTCAAAATATTTTCATCTATTATTTCCTAGCAATATGAGGATGCACATATACTAGCGAAAACCATGACGACAGTGTTCTGTTACCTTGTGTCTTTCTTTAAGGAACTGGTCGACATGGTTTACGGCTCTTGCCCTGTATTTTGGTTTCATCAAGAAAAAAAACCCCTGATTCTCACTCCTGCCTTTCTCTCCTCTTTTCCCTTTTTCCTTTGGCTTTCTCCTGTTAACCTCCTGTTTTGTCCTCTTTTTCTCCTGTCTTCCCCTATCTTCTCCAGTCTCTCATTCATTCTATCAAGATTCAAATACACTTCATTCATTCCCGTACACCCTCATTTTCACATCATTCATAGCCCAAACCTTTTCTTTTCCCTGGTCTGTCCCTCTCTGTTGCTCTGTGTCTGTGTGTCTCTCTCTCTTTGTGTGTCTTAACTCTTTGACTGCCAGAGTCGTTGACTGCCAGAGTATTTTCATTTGACTGCCAGAGTCGTTGACTGCCAGAGTATTTTCATAAGGTACTCCTTCAGTGGTTTTTTTCTCTAGAGCCTCCAGTCCGCCTCTAGAGAGCAGCACATGATAGCTTAATGAGCTGTCATGTCAGCTCGCACCCCACACACACAGTCAAACAGTGAATACATTAAAACTGATGTGACTGATTGGTGACTGATCGGCAGATTGTCCAATCGGCCAAAATTACGATGTGATACACGACAGTGATGACTGATCGTCACCCAGACCATAGATTATAGCAGAGAACATGTCCGTTCGTTTGTTATACCGTGTGAAAAAGGTTTTTTTTTTTTTTTTTTTTTTTTTTTCCTGGACGAAAATGACATGGGATAAAAATCAAAAACCGGAAACGGAACCCAGGTCATGAAATCGGATGCAGGTGTGGTTGAAGCAAGTGGAACTCGAAAATAAGATTGAATACTTAACATTATAGCGCAATCAGAGATTAAACAATGAACGCGCGTCCAACGCGTCTAAAGCGTCGACGCGTTTTCGAGTCAATGACGTTTATAGAGTCTTTCTCTCTCTGTGTGTCTCTCTCTCTCTCTCTCTGTGTGTCTCTCTCTGTCCCTGTATGTCTCTTTATCTGTATGTGTATCTCTCTGTATCTGTACCTGTATCTCTTTGTATCTGTATCTCTCTGTAGATACAATCTCTGTATCTTTATATCTCTATCTCTCTGTATCTGTATCTCTCTGTATCTCTTTGTATCTCTGTATCTCTGTATCTCTGTATCTCTTTGTATCTCTCTGTATCTCTTTGTATATCTCTTTGTATATCTCAGAGTATCTCTGTATATCTCTGTATCTCTGTATATCTCTGTATATCTCTGTATATCTCTGTATCTCTCTGTATCTCTGTATATCTCTTTGTATCTCTCTGTATCTCTCTGTATCTCTCTCTGTATATCTCAGAGTATCTCTGTATATCTCTGTATCTCTGTATATCTCTGTATCTCTGTATCTCTGTATCTCTGTATCTCTCTGTATCTCTCTGTATCTCTCTGTATCTCTTTGTATATCTCAGAGTATCTCTGTATATCTCTGTATCTCTGTATATCTCTGTATATCTCTGTATCTCTCTGTATCTCTGTATATCTCTTTGTATCTCTCTGTATCTCTCTGTATCTCTGTATATCTCTTTGTATCTCTCTGTATCTCTCTGTATCTCTCTGTATATCTCTGTATATCTCTCTGTATCTCTCTGTATATCTCTGTATCTGTCTGTATATCTCTGTATATCTCTGTATCTCTCTGTATATCTCTGTATATCTCTCTGTATCTCTCTGTATCTCTCTGTATATCTCTGTATATCTCTCTGTATCTCTCTGTATCTCTCTGTATATCTCTGTATATCTCTGTATCTCTGTATCTCTCTGTATCTCTCTGTATCTCTCTCTGTATATCTCAGAGTATCTCTGTATATCTCTGTATCTCTGTATATCTCTGTATCTCTGTATCTCTGTATCTCTCTGTATCTCTCTGTATCTCTTTGTATATCTCTTTGTATATCTCAGAGTATCTCTGTATATCTCTGTATCTCTGTATATCTCTGTATATCTCTGTATCTCTGTATCTCTCTGTATCTCTCTGTATCTCTTTGTATATCTCTTTGTATATCTCAGAGTATCTCTGTATATCTCTGTATCTCTGTATATCTCTGTATCTCTCTGTATCTCTCTGTATCTCTCTGTATCTCTCTGTATATCTCTGTATATCTCTGTATATCTCTGTATATCTCTCTGTATCTCTCTGTATATCTCTGTATCTCTGTATCTCTCTGTATCTCTCTGTATCTATCTCTGTATATCTCAGAGTATCTCTGTATATCTCTGTATCTCTGTATATCTCTGTATCTCTGTATCTCTGTATCTCTCTGTATCTCTCTGTATCTCTTTGTATATCTCAGAGTATCTCTGTATATCTCAGAGTATCTCTGTATATCTCTGTATCTCTGTATATCTCTGTATATCTCTGTATCTCTCTGTATCTCTTTGTATCTCTTTGTATCTCTCTGTATATCTCTGTATATCTCTCTGTATATCTCTGTATATCTCTGTATCTCTGTATCTCTCTGTATCTCTCTGTATATCTCTCTGTATATCTCTCTGTATATCTCTCTGTATATCTCTGTATATCTCTGTATATCTCTGTATCTCTCTGTATCTCTCTGTATCTCTCTGTATCTCTGTACATGGGATCATCATTCATAACACAACGTTACTACACTTTCACACACAACGTTAAAACACACCGTCACCTGTTTTGTCTTCCCTTAGTCTCTCTTCTATCGCCCCTAGTCAGCCTCTCTGCTGACTGCCTCTCCTTCTGTAGGGGTTATAACATTTACAACACAACATTAATACACTTTCAAAACCACAACGTCAACCACACCGTCACCCGTCTCTCTTTATATCACAAAGGTTCCTTAGCAGCGTTGTGATATATTCTTTTGAGGTAGCTGTATTGATAAATGTTCTTGTATAAATTGTTTATGGAACCAATGTGGTTGCTTGTGTGTTGTGGGTGTGTGTATATGTGTGTGTGTGTATGTGTGTGTGTGTGTGTGTGTGTGTGTGTGTGTGTGTGTGTGTTACAGTAGTTATGCGTGTGTGTGTGTGTGTGTGTGTGTGTGTGTGTCTGTGTGTGTGTGTATGTGTGTGTGTGTGTGTGTGTGTGTGTGTGTGTGTGTGTCTGTGCAAATACAGCAGCATTTGTGATATTTGAGGTAGACCTGAGGTAGATTTCAAAAAAGAAATATTCTTCTAGATTTTCAGAAACCCTTAAATCTAATACTTTACAAAGTTTTAAAATGTTCACGCAATCCACACATTATTTTAACGTCAAACCGACCACTGCTTCACTATTCTATTCTGACCTGGTAAATAACACCAGGGGCCTACAGAGGCACAGAGATAGAGACGAGAGGCAGAGGAGGTTAGCACGGGTGGGGGCGCCTCCTTAGCGTTGGATCCCCCTTCTATTCCCAGTGAAGCTCGCTCTCCCATTTTTCCTCTCTCTCTCTCTAAGCTCCAACCCAACTCGTAGATCAAGTTAGGTTGTCATCCAGGTTTGGGGACGCATAATTTGTTTATTTTAAATTACCACGTTCAAATGGCATGCTTCGTGTCATTAAAATAGGCCACTTTAAGACATTTTTTCCCAGTAAATTATTTTGTCTCTATACTATGTTATTTTCCCTTTTATTATTCTACAGGTTCAGCATAATGTAACCTTTTCCAGATTCGCGCATTTTTCGCAAAACGTTCCGTCTATTTACTTTCGGTGATCTAATTAATTATTGTAAATTATCGCGTTTAAAATGGTCTAAAATGCGTGCTTTATTTCATTAAAATAAGCCAAATTAGGACATGCCTTTCCAATAATTATTCTATCTCTTATACCATGGTTATATTGCTTGTAATTATATTGCAAGTTTCAACAGAATGTAACCTTTTCCGATCGCATATTTCGCTCTTTATAATTTGTCAAAACGTTCCGTATATTTACTTTCTTATTGGGTTACCACAGTGCCAACCATCCAAATGACTCTATTTCTCTGCATTCTACATACTTCATTCACTCACTGTAAAATTGTCCCATTTAAGCCTTCATGCGCTCTTTCAGATCCACACTGCATGCCCTCCAAATAACTCTATTTCTATGCATTCTAAATACTTATTTCAATCACTGTAAAATTTCCCCATTTAAACCATCATGCGCTCTTTCAAATTCACACTGCACGCCCTCCAAATAACTCTATTTCTATGCATTTAAAATACTTCATTCACTCACTGTAAAATTGTCCTATTTAAGCCATCATGCTCTCTTTCAAATTCACGATCATCACACTCACCAATATTGCACCTAGTTATCTCAGCCTGTGATTAAACCAGCCATGTAATCCACACTGCCATTGTTCTCTTTATTTCCACTGTCTAAATTCTCCAGGTTTGTCATGACTTTATGCACTCTAATTAATTTGATTCTACAATATATATATTATTATTATTATTTTTATTTTATTCTCTGTGTAGCTACATTTACTCTATCTCCTTATATAACTACCTTGACTCTCAGCCCGTCGGCTGATTTATATAATTGCTTTCTACTCTTTAAATTTTTCCGAAATTATCACATGTGAGCTCACCATTCATTTCTTTTCCTGTGTAACGTTACTGGTTCTCTTGGCCTTTTTACCTCTTTAATTATCTGAATACAGCTTAAAGGGTAAGACCAAGACCTTTTTTTTTTTTTTTAAAGCTCTATATTGTAGCTTTTCATGCGTCTGTCATTTTTATTTTTATCTCTTCAGACTTTCTTAGTCTGTTCTTTTTTTAAAGCTCTATATTGTAGCTTTTCATGCGTCTGTAATTTTTTCTTCTCTTCAGACGTGTTCTCTCTGTTTTGTTTGTATAAATCTGCGCAATATCTCTGCACACAGTTTACTGCAAACTTTTAAATTTATCTCTTTAACCGGTTCATCTCTCGACCTTGTTATCCAAATTATGGTCACTTTGAATGTTGCATTTTTCAACTTTTGCAAAGCAGTTCAAGCTGAGAATTTTTAGACATGCTTGGTTAGTATTATTTAAGTTTAATCATGCATTCACCCCCCAATCCACTAAACTATTTTTATTATTTGGTACCACCCCCAGCACAAATCCGTTTTATTTATCGTTCCGCCAATGTTTTTCCTCCCCCCCGCTCAGCGCCCTACAGCCCCGGCCCGGGACCCCTCCGTCTCCCCCCAGCGAGAGAACTAAAAGGCACTGAGTCAAAGGCTCGAGTTTTATTACCTTTTTTCCTGGCCAGGCTTGAGTTCTGTCGACAGGCGAAGCCCGAGATTGGCCCGGTCCTCCGGTCACTGCGGATGCACCTCCCGAGGTCTTGGTCAAAATTCACGAAACGTTTTAATTAAACTCCTGCAGTCGTGACGCCAATTATGTGAGTATATAGTACCTTGGGATCTTTAAGTCTTCCCAGTGATGGATTGGTAGAATGAAGCACTATCAAACTTGAAGTTAGTTATATCAGTAGAAGTGGTTTATTACAGCATAAGTACAGCACAGCTTAAGCAGTTACAGCAAACGATGTTGACTCTCAGGGCTCCCCAATCTCTCTGTCCCTTTTCGGTCTATCTCACTAATATATCTGGGCATCCTCCTCCTCATTACACAGTTAATTTCATTCTCTCATCATACAATTATTTGTTATCTCTCCACTGTGTCCCACATGGGACCACAGTGTCGAACACCACCTGTTGTTTGCTTGCTTAGTTGTCAAGTCATCTTCGCATGACTCGTATCTTTTAACGAGTAATTGATCCTCCGTGTCGAGGCATTCCCCCTCCCTTATGTGTTCTTCTAGTTGTTTCTACGTTGTTTCTTATAGGCCTAAGGTTACTGGGCCACGAGCGCTCCTTGGTTGCCCCCTAATCAAGCGCCAACCAGCTGTGCTCAGCTGTGGACCTTGTTCGTCATACGCTGTCAGTAGGGATGCTCGCTGTCAGTAGAGAGATTCCTCTGCCTGATTTACCTCCCATTCTGGGCATATAGTATTCTTTTGGTTTACACCCACTTCTGGGCAGAGGAGTGGGCAGCTTATCTCGATTTACTGACAAATCAACTGGAACTGGAAATGGACTGGAACTGAAATGGAAGTCCACTTCTTCCAGTACCTTCTCTATTAATACAATTTAGTTTAGCAGGCCAGGGTCATAGGTCACGAGGTCATAGGTCACGACCTGTCTGCGCCCACACCCACAAGGAAATTACCTCACTCCTAGTCAGTAACCCCCCACAACAAGCCAGTAAATCAGTCAGCCACCAGTGGAGCAAGCCATCCAACCGGTTGGTTTGTCAATCAGCTTGTCAACTAGTCAGTCAGTCTGAGCTACAACACACTAACCTGACTGTCAGACTGAGTCAGTAAGCAGTACTGAACGTTATTGTTGGCTGTATTTATCTAAGAAATGTTGTGTGTCCTTGCAATTCTGTGCCTTATATTAGGCTGCTTTATATACAAAGACTTTCTATCTGCTTTACATTCAGGGTCCCACATATTCACAGCTGGGGGCTACTTGGTACATCCACAGCCTTCTACCATCTGCTCTGAAGCACTTAACTTAAGGAAGCATTAAAGTGTCCTTGGCACGGATTCACTATCCCACTCACTCCTGTTTGTTTGGGCCAGTGATCGTCCTCTACCACAATCGCAAAACCATCCTCTCACTTAGATACCAGAGAGTGTGATCTGATCTGATTTCTGTAATATACACTTTTATTCTGAACAGGGTTGTGTGGTACTGCAGGTAAAACATGGTTTTGCTTGGAGATGATAGCAATAACTTATATGTACAATATATTCTATGAACATATGGCCAAACATAAAATAAAAGTGACTCATCTTTGAAGCGGTAGTTCAATGTTATTAGGTTGTTGGCCCTTGAATGAACATAGCTGACTTTTCTAGTGTGTGTGTGTGCGTGTGCGTGCGTGTGCGTGTGCGTGCCTGCGTGCGTGCGTGCGTGCGTGCGTGCGTGCGTGCGTGCGTGCGTGCGTGCGTGCGTGCGTGCGTGCCTGTCTGTCTGTCTGTGTGTATGACTGAAGATAATCTTGCAAACCGCTGGACCTTGCTGATTGCCTATTTTCGCCGCCGACACCGCCGTACAACAAAATATAAATCAGGCTTTAGGATGTAACTGACAAGGACATGTACAGTAAAACCTCAGAGGGAATGCTCTGCGTTAATCCAAAAAAGAATAATCCTCAGCTCAACCCATCCAGATTGAGGATCATCTTGGAAGGGAGTGTGCTGATGGATTAACTGGCCAACCTGCCTCAGGCCTTCTGTGTACTTTTTGGACTGATTTATGTCCTGCATCTGGACTACCCCAAGTGCATCAAAAGCACTTTCAACTTTATTCAGCGGGTAATGCTCAGTTTGCAGTGTGTGACAGGGTTCTGAATAGGTATACTGCTCCAGATATCAAGTGCTTACTTTTAAAATAACATATTTGCTGTTGTGCACTGTTTGCAGTGAATGTTTTATGGTATTGTCAACTTTTGATTCTGATTCAAAAGGTCCCAACGTGATACATACTTCGATTCAATACCATTACAAACCATAGTTTTGAAGTGGTTTGTTGTGATTCTGAGATATTGACTTAATTAATGTTCATATTATGCTTTTTTTACCGCAGATCCTTGATCTTGACTTTATCATTTTCATGTGAAAAAAGGTTCTCAAGACATGTTTTCCAGTTTCAAGATTATGATTCAAGGTTGTTATAAAGCTGGTGGCCTCCAATTTAATGAATTCACAAAAAATAACATAGTTGTAGACTTTGGGGATTGGCGCTGGGCAAGGAACTCACAGATGAAATTTTCACGGAAAACTTGATGCTGATGGCCCAATAGTGTAGTTGATTTGTGAGATTAGCCACAGACAAACAGACAGCAAAGGCAAGGAGGAATGCCTTCTTTATCCTGTATTTTGGCCTTGACATTCTCAATGCTATCACTTGGCTCAACCTTAAGGGTGATGGTCTTGCCGATGAGGGTCTTCACAAAAATGTGCATTCATTTTCACGATGCGACGCATTGTGAACTTAGCTATTTTCAAAAGATTTTATACAGTGAATGAAGACTTTAATACATGTGTGGTCACAGTGAGCTTGACCTTTGACCTTTGAAGTTAACAATGCGACATATTGTGATTGTGACTTTTTTTTAAAGATTTTATTCAGTGAATGTCAATGAATACTTTAATAAATGTGTTAGGGTCAGTTTGCCTGACTTCCAGACATTGCAGGCCCACAAAAACCTACATGGCCTGGCGGAGACCTATGCTCCAAGGAGCACTTTTTCTAGCTGTGTCCTGTTTGCCCCAGCCAAGCCCAGTGTAGATTGTCTTTGAGTTTCACCTGTGTCTAGTTATCTGCCTGTTTGTTTGGTGTAGTTATCCCACACCAACGTGCTACCCAGAGGAGGTTTTCATGAGTTCAGTCCAGCAATCATTTCGGCCCCGTCTCCGACAGAGAATGTTGTCCGTGTGCAGCTCCTGGAAAATTGGAGATATTTTACTAAACACGTACATGTACGTTTTCTGGCAGAACATCCAAATGGATATGAAACTAGAGACTGACTTCAAGTCGCAGGAATTAATCATTGGGTGAGTATACACACGCAGCGCGACAACTATAAACACTGACCAAGATCAGTCTGCTACCCGGGCAGGCATATGAGCGATCTGTGGTTGTGTATTTGGAATACATGTTTGTAATATCACACAACCATTCTAGGGCTACGGTCAATCCAACCGACTTCACACCATGTGGGACAGCACTGCCTCGGCCGGGTCTTCTGCGATATGCATACCGAGTTGGAAGTCAGGCAGATACTCAAACACGTATGCCCACGCGCAGATTTGTGTAATTTATAAAAGGATGCAGGATTTCAGCTAATCATTTGCGTTTATTTGTTCTTTGATGGTTCATTACAATGAGTCAACTCATTTAAGGTTCAATTCAACTTAATTGTTGATTATTTTTTTGTTTGAAGGGTTTACAATTGTCTGCTTATGATATGGTAAAATGTTTGTTTCTTTCTGCGACATGGTAAATAAATACAGCCTGAGCAAATTACTTAATTTTCCCCCCATTAATTCCTATACATTTCCTGTTTCCCTTTACATGTTGAATATCTCCGGAATTTTGTAACCAATAAGTAAGAGGCTCTGTGCACCAATTCTGAGCGTTAATTGTAACCATTCAGCGACAGTCACAGAGAAGGCCAGAGAGAATGAGAGCTAGAAAGAGAGAGAATCTTCTGGCCTTTTCTACAGATAAGTATATTTATACATTTTCCCTACGCTCATACATAGTTGACACAAATTTTATGGAAAACTAAACTACCTATTTAAGACACAACTGAGTCACAAGCACATTAAAAGATTCCGCTAGAAGCACAATTGAATTTGATTTGCTTTTATGTTTAAATAGTGCCTACTTATGTATGATAAGATATATTATTTGTAGAAGAAAACGTATTGGGGGTGATGAAGATCACTATCTCAGACTTGCTTTATAGTAGTCTAATTTCTCTCTTACAGGGAGCATATATATATATACACACTATTATTACGTGTTAAAACGTGGCCAGATGTTTCAAATATAATGAGGTAAACTAATTATACAGTAATCTGCTCTGAATGCTCGGTTTCCACCAGTTTATTCTTCTTTCAGAAAGAGCTGACGTCATCATTTGCTCCAAGCACAGCACGCCCACAAACTCCTTCACACGCTCTGAAGTTGTTCGACTTGCTCTCCTCCACACTTTGGAAGATTTTAGTAGCTTGGTGTTGTTCAGTATGTCTACCAGCTAGTGCTATTTTGGTTGTGAAAGAAAGTTAAATGTGTTTGCCTTTTCTAGAGAAGAAAGCACCAGACATAATTAGACACAGTTTCTTTCTTGGGGCTATATGCCACTGTGTTTGTTTGTTCACGTCACTTCACTTCACAGAGGACACTCATCAACAAAGCCCAGTACGAAGCTGGAGCTAGGCTGGTGCTAAAAGACAGGGCTGTTGTGTTGAGGTCTCAGGAGCGCAAGCTGTAAATAATAATGTATCACTGAAATATTTGTCTACCATTGATAATCAGAACAAATGGCATTGTGGGGGGGTATATGGATCAAAATCTAGGAAAGGAGTGACAGATAAGAGCTCACAGGCGAATAAAAGTGCCGACAGTTGGTGTCTGTTTCATATAGTTCCCACAGAATTCCTGGAAATATTTAGAAATTTGAAAAACTGTTTTCCAGGTTAATTGAATGTTTTGGAAAATATTTGGCAATGCATTGTTTTTTTTATATTGATTTCTGCTGTTGACATGTCTCAAAACTTGTCTAATTTAATACATGAAGTAGGCTATGTACTGTACCATGATCAAATGTAGTGCTGTGTTGCACGAGCATGGGCATAATGTATACAATACGTCACATGACAAAAAGAACATATCTATTGGCTAACAATGCGTATGCGTTGCACCATAATACCTTGTAAGCTTGTAGATTTGTTCTTTGTCACGTGACTTTTTGTACCCCGTTCGAGTATCACGTGATTCACGTTGTGCAACAGATGCTGCAGGGATGTTACAGTTTACAAGGAGCGCGAACACAAGTAGAACTTAACACAATCGGCCTCACATTATTCATACAGCTCCTGCACTAACACAGCTAGGTGAGCCTTTCAGAGCTATGTTTCCTGTCCAAATTTACTCGGCACATTTGGAATTGCACACCCAACTACAAATTAATTGTATGTATAATGCTTATCAGAGCGGTGTCCAGGCAGGCTGGTTAAACGATGATGTTTGACAAAAGCCTATAGATGGGCGTAACCCACTGAGCCATAATATACATTGGCTACACAGTAATAACGTGGTTATTGAATTAAAACTCCCTACCCTATGAAGTGAGTGATTACTCATCAGCAGTGGTTGAGTCCTGTCACTCCGACACGAGCCTCTCAGCGTCGCTTTCGCCTAATTAACCATCGAACTACAGTATAGTTACCCATCACTGTGTGGGAAATGACAATGTTTCCACTCAATTAGCGTCACTAATCCGAGGAGGCTCTTAACGTTCTCTCTGTAGAAGAACCAGCCTGACTCACACATGTGATTCATTACAGAGGTTTTTCTTCTAATATAAGATTAAACAATAGACAGAATGAACAAAGATCACCCTATCAGATGGCAGTTCCCACATGCATGCGTGCACATGCGCGCGTGTCCGCAAACATCTGTGTGTGAGTATGCACATCTGCATGCGTGTGGGCATGCATATCTATCTATCTATCTATCTGTCTGTCTGGTAATGGTAAATGGTTAATGGTAAATGGTGCATTTATATAGCGCTTTTATCCAAAGCGCTTTACATAGATTGTGCATTAGATTCACCCATTCACACACACATTCATACACAGATGGCGGAGGAAACCATGCAAGGCAGAAGGCACCAACCTGCTCATCGGGAGCAATTAGGGGTTCAACGTCTTGCTCAAGGACACTTCGACACTAACTCTGGGGGAGCCAGCCCGGGATCAAACTGGGAACCTTGCGGTTTCTAGTTCACTCTACCCGGCCACTCTACCCCTTCGCCACTGTCGCCCCATATGTATATAAGTCTATATAGCTCTTTCTCTGCATCCCTCCTCTCTCTCTCTCTCTCTCTCTCTCTCTCTCTCTCTCTCTCTGATGGTGTTTAATTCTCCCCCATTGTGCCTATTCCATCATCTGAACTCTGTCTTGCTTACTCCTTCATGATCCTCGTTATCTTTTGCATTCTGCATTGTCTCATTGTTTCCCAAACAGGGAAGACTGAGTTCTTCCCTGATCAAAACCATATAAGTGCCATCTTGGAGTCACTTCTGGGAATAAAAGCTTGTGTGGTTGCACAGCAAAACAAAAACTAAGTTTGTTAAGGGATGAAAACTTCTGAAGGACAAAAATATCTCCAGGAAAGATCTTAACTGTACAAATCTGAAAGTGCTATCTGAACTCATTCATAATTCATTATTTCATACATGTTAGCCCTGAGGAGAATTCCTAAAGACTTGGATAAAAGTTGCTGAGGCATTATGTATTTGTGTATCCGGAAACCCATGCTGGCTGCAGAACAGCATATTTGGCATAAACTACTGGTCTCACTGGTTGCAAATAAATGAGTCTACATTTTGCAATCATGTAACTTACTTACTGACTTACGGACTTAGGGACTTACCTACTTACTGACTGATTTACGTATAGTACTTACTGACTTATACTGTACACATACATGCATACATGCATGCATGTACATTGAGTTACCAGTTCTGTGGGAGGCTGACAGAAAAGAAAATTTGACCGTAATCCACACAAGTATGTTTATAAATATCTTGTGTGAGTTAAGTTACTGTATATCACCAGCCGATCAAAGAATACGATTTGAAACACAAGTGACAGATTTTGGCCGAACGAACCACACTCGCTTTGCGACTTTGACAGGGGCCATTTTCGAATTGCAGCCTCCTGAAGGTGAATCTTTAGGGCAGTTTTGAAAGTGAGTATGGTTTTACACTCCTTTACTCCTTTTGGTAGGGCATTCCACATTTTTGTTGAATAGCATGAGAACGAGTTCATTCCCTTTGTTGAGCCAAATCTGGGTTGAACAGGATCCGTGGAGCTGCCTCTAGTGTTAAATATTAAAGACTTAAATATGTGCCGTATCAGATCGGTATTGATCGGTATCGGATCGGTATCAATGCTGCCATATCTGTGTCGGATCGAAAGTGAAAGATCTCAATCGCAGCACCTCTATACCATGTTATGTTATTATATACTATTGCTACTACTTGTATTTGCTTGTATCTCCCTCTCTCTCTGTCTCTCCTTCTCTCTCTTTTTCCCCCCCGACATGGTTGAGGCAGACGGCCACCCACCCTAGAGCCTGGGTCTGCCTGACATTTTTTCGTGGTAGTTAACTGTGAGTTTTTCGTTGCCACTGTCGCAAAAATTGCTGCTCAGGGTGGGACAATGTTGGGTCTCTGCTCTACATGTAAAGTCTCTTGAGACAACTTGTTGTGATTTGACACTTTAATAAAATTTAATTGATTTGAAATATTTATCAGTAATAAAGTGTAGGCTACTTAAATAAACTACATGAACCTTTTCTCTCCCTCTGTTCCTCTCTCTCTCCACAGCATGCACAGACACCTTATTATTATAATTCACAACACATTCCCATTAGTGATATGCTTATTATTATGAATAATGAAAAATCAAGTTGAGCTGCAGTTTCTGAGCATGAAAACGATTAACATGGTTAGTTACCTCTCAGCATGACAAACTGGCTGGCGGCAACGGCTCACCCTAGCCTATGGATAATGTGGCCCATATCTTTAAAAAAAAATTAAACCTCAATGCTGAGTGTCTCAGAGATGTAATCTACTGTACATCGATGGACCAAAATGTTAGTAACTTCTTGTGGGACGGGAAGGCACCCAGGGTGAGAAAATCATTACTTCAACTATTGAAATTCAATGGTGGTCTCGCGTTACCAAATTTCCTCTTCTAGCTGGTCATCTCATATTCACAAATTAACCTATTGGCTTCATTCTCCAGAGTTACCATGGTGCAGGCTGGAGGCCTCCACCATAAATATAGAAGTTGGGCTATGCAACTTGTTACACATACAGATCATTATCCATTGATAAAGGAGATACAAAATAGATCTATCAATGGCCACATCTGTCACATCGGCAGTGGCACGTAGGTGTCGAACTCTAGAGAGAATTTCTAGTCTTATACAGTTTAAGGCATGACACAGAGTTCACTTTTCCAAAACTACACTATCCAAAAATGTCCTATCCATAGTAGATCAGTGTGAAAGATGCCACTCCTAAGCATGTAACCTGAGTCTCATTATTTCTGCTCCAAACTTAATAGTGACTATTACAATATCCTGTCCAAGGTTTTGGGTTTCGAAATACAGACGAACCCTCAAATAGCGATATTTGGGGTCACAAGTGGTTGTTGTACTCGGATCAACTCCACACAACACAATCTGACATATTAGCTTTCACATCCCTCTTGGCGAGACGTTGTGACAAAGTCTTTCAAAGCTCCATCTACCTCCATGTGGCTCAGGGATGTTATGTCTTATATTAAGTTGGAAAAGATCAAATATTCTGTAAAGCTCAACTCTGGAATCTTTCCCCATAAATGATCCCTTTATAACCTACTTCTTCAACTCATTACAGACTCTGCCCCCTAACTAAGTCCCCCCGCCTACCTCCCCCTCCCTCCGTTTCCCCTTTCCCTTTATTTTTTTTCCTTTTCTCTCTTTTTTCTTTTCTTTTTGTTCCCTCTCTCTCCTTTTTTTCTCTTTTCTTTAACACTTTACCTTTTTCTCTTTTTTTTGTAAATTTTAAGTTATCCCTATTTAAAACTGCCTTATCTAACTCATTTCTGACAACGCTGTAGACAATCCCAGTCATTTCTAAAACTCTTTTTATTACTATACTTAAGGTGGACATACACTACGAGATAATCTTAATATTAACGATTTTTAAATCGGGTATAATCACACACTACAAGATAATCTTTCAAGATTCTCTTATCAGATTATCTTAACATGCACACACTACACGATTAAAAAACTCGGGGGCATCTCACACTACAAGATTCTATCCAGATTCTCGGGCTTGCCCGAACAGCAATAATAAATAGAAAAATATATTTAAAAAATAATAATTATTAATTATTAATAATTATAATTATATAAGATATTATATCAGTAGCCTATATTATTTTGATATTAAATAAAGTTACACATTACAATCCGTACATTTTCATATGTCAATTCAGCGTTTTTCTCCGACAGCCAGCTGCGCTCCTGAGCAGCGCAGCGCACGCACGCATGCACACACACACACACACACACACACACACACACACACACACACACACACACACACACACACACGGTGCACGTGTCAGAGCAGATCTACAAGCTCACAACGCGTCTCATTCGCGGTAGGCTACTTGTGGTCTTGTTCTTGTATATCACATTAGCTGTAGTAAATACAACTCTCGTAGACGTATTTATGATTATGACCTTTTCAATCTACGAGAGTTGTATGGACACAGGGACTTTCTGCACTATACCCCATAGACACTCCAAACATGTACAAATGAAAATAAAGGTGCTTATTCCCACGCCCCCAAATGTTAACTCTCGTTACGGGGTAGTAGTTTAATGTAATAATCCATATCTTTCAATAAAGAAGTGTTTTAATGCCGTCTGTGGCCGAACGCCATTTTTTCACCCTCGTTTACTTCCTGTTTACATTGAGTGTAATTCCGGGGTTCACCAGATGGGCGCGTCACTACCGCCCATTGGGAACTTCCGACAGAATCAGCCACAGACGGCATTAAACACTTCTTTATTGAAAGATATGGAATATTAAATTAAACTATTAACCCGTAGCGATAGTTAACATTTGCTGCATTGGGGTAAGCACCTTTATTTTCAATTTTTACATGTTTGGAGTGTCTACGGGGCATAGTGCAGAAAGTCCCTGTGTTCATGGGGGGTGAACCCTACAACTCTCGTAGATTGAAAACGTCAGAATCATAAATACGTCTATGAGAGTTGTATTCTACAGCTAATATCGCATAATGTTAACCACTCGAAACCATTGTGCGACGAAAAATAATCCTGGCTGGCAGAGAGACTTCCCTTGCAACATTTTACAAAATTCATGGATTTAAGAACTGAAGGGTGCACTGCACCGTGCACCAACATGAGGTTTTTTTTCTAAAGCATTAGATGGCGGGCCAGAACATAATGAAAGTCTAATTTAAGAAATGGATAGTTAACAAATGTACTGGTCCCCCCCCCCCCATCCAAGACTATTGTAGCAAAGCCTACCGTCCTTATAATCATTCAATAATTTGAATGATTTTACTTTTATTCTCATTATACCCCTTCTGCCAATGCCAAACGTATAGGCTACCGCTACAACATCACATTATTAAGCATGCTTCATCGCTTTGCAAATCCACAAGCTCACACTGCAGCGCAGATTGAATATATTCGGGGCGCAACACCGTTGTCACTTGTCAGTGGTGTAAAGTAACAAAGTACATGTACTTAAGTACTGTACTTAAGGACATTTTTTAGGTATTTTTACTTTACTGGAGTATTGCCAATTTTCAGTACTATTGTAGGCTATTACTTCTACACCCCAACGGCAAATAATGTACTTTTACTCCACTACAATAATTTGAAAACTTTAGTTACTTTGCTATTATCAATTATTATATTATAAAACATACATTAACCACTTTAGCCCTATTTTATAGGCCTACATAGGCTATTTGAAAATACCGATCTACAAGCTCACAATGCATCGCATCGCAACACTTGATACTTTTACTTTAGGTAAAATATCTGAGTACTTTTCCCACCATGCACTGACCGTTGTACGTCGAAGCATAAATTGGTCGTTACTGGATGGATTGCAGCTGCTACTTATGGAGAGAGACAGACTGCTTGAGATCGCTAAACATTAATCTGCTAGTTAACAAGAGAAATGACACTATCCAAAAGTATAAAGAGTATAAAATATATGTATAAAAGATATGTGACAGTGCTGAAAACAGGGCATTTAAAGATGGATATGGACACATTGGACAGCAGCAGTGCGTTCGGAAATTGGGCACCAGAGCGCACTCGCCTATTAGTTTGTATTGGCCAGTGCGCTCATGAGTTTCTTATACCTGGTGTCATCAATGCAAAGCCGTTGTGTTTCATCGGCTACACACGTTTTGGCTGCTTGCAAGCCAAGGAATATAATTTTAGACGGCAAGATGAAGCATGGAATGGTACCAGGCAAGTTATAAAGTTTAATAAGCATCTTTCAGGTGGGGATATATTCTCTATGAACATTATGGCTTTAGGACTGTCAGTCCATATTTTAAAATAAAAATAATAAAATCATTATCAAAATAATGTATTTTAATATAAAACATGGATCCACCGCAGCTGCACATGATTGTCCATCCTACACAAATAACGTGTGTGTGTGTGTGTGTGTGTGTGTGTGTGTGTGTGTGTGTGTGGGTGGGGCATTGCGGTGTTGGAACAGCGACAGCGGCCGTATTTCTCTTGGTCCGACCCGCGCCAGGTGTTCCATACAGTAGCGATCCAGATAAATATCAAACATTTTTGAAAATGATGACAAAAAAAGGGGGGAGGGGGTTCACCCGAGGGGAGGGGTTTTCACTCGAAATATCAAACTATTTTGAACGTGATCGGAGTGGCCCCGATCGTCTTGTGAGCAACTCGGGAGGGTTCAGATTGGATCTTTGAACCCTCACACTAGACGATGTTTATGACCGAGATTCGCCCCCGATCTAGGCTGGGGTAGACACGCCCCCCCGATACTCGTGAGGGTTGTTTTTTAGCCCGATTATCTCGTAGTGTATGTCCACCTTTAGGTCTGTGAGTAACTGAGTATATATATAATATATATATATATATATATATATATATATATATATATATGTCTCTATATATATGTATATATTTATTCTCTTTCCTTTTTTGAATATACAGAGACAATGTGGGGTTAAAAAATTAAAAGAGCGATATAATTGTTCATACTGTATGCACCTGTACCTTTGTACCATTGAATTTAATTCCCTAATAAAAACATTCAAATAGAAATGTAATCTACAATGTTGAATGTGTGTTGAATTCAGATGGATTCTGATTACAGTGTGTGCACATTTTGAACCCACCTATATTGTTAGGATCTATCTCCGTGTTTATTTTGTATATTTTATTGTACTGTGTTGTACTTAGTTTTCACCTTACTGCTGTGTTCCTTTTATTTTTGAAGTAATGTCCCTAGGGCCTAGTGTTTCATGTTATCCTTGTAGCTCTTGTCTGTCTTGTCTCACCTACGCTGTGTTTGTTAATTTGAGTCAGTGTTGATTGTCTTTGAATTTCATTGTTTAGTTAGTTCCCTGTGTACGTATATATGCCTGTTTGTTTCTGTGAGTGTTTGTCGGATCCTTTGTTTCTTTTACTTGTGTTTGATTGTCAGGTTTGCCACACTGTGTTGTGATGAGCACTGACTGAGGACTGGAGAATAAAGACTTTGTTTGTACTTTGAGTTGGAGTCCGATTGAGTTTTCCTGCATTTGGGTGGAGCTTAGAAAAATCCTGACATATAGGGCATAGCAGTGGTGGCCATTTTGTGGTTCCACAGATGGAAAGTCCATTCATTTTCCCCATGGAGAATTCGGGAAATATTTATATACATTATTTTAAGCCTGGAACTAAGCCACCCAGGCTCCTGGTGAATCATGACCATAAAACATTTGATTCTGTGTTAAAAAAATATTATATAACAGAAAAAATGTTTTATTAAACATAGTATATGATAATGATAATGATAATTTATTTATTTGTATAGCGCTTTACAGACATTAATGTTAAAACAACATATCTGTTTTATATAGCCTAATATAATTAAATATTCAATTTTTGTTGACACAGAATCAAATGTTGTATGCATGATTCACCAGGAGCCTGGATGGCTTGGTTCCAGGCTTAAAATAGTTTATATAAATATTTTCAGAAATCTCTATGGGAAAAATTAATGGGGTTTCTATCTGTGGAACTACAAAATGGACACCACTGCTGTGCCCTACTGTATATAGGCAGTGTAGTGAGGAAATACCTGTGCCTCACTGCACTGGATTTAAGACCAGCCTAGGGCTGGTCTAAGCACATTTGATTTTTGACATTTCTCACTGCCTACATAAGATAACAAGGCGAGAGTAATGTGCCAGACCACACTTTATTTTAAGACCATGTCCATCAACGCACACAGATGAGCTGAGCTACAATTGGTAATAGGAAAGTGGCCGCTGGGTGTAAAAATGACAACTGTGTCGGTTGTAAACTTTGCACTGCGTTTAGTGCCGGGTGTATGATAGGGCCCATGTTTTCCACACACAAAAGGATGTCAAAAACATTAAGATGAAACTTACCTTTGTTCTAGGAGTATATTGAGGATTTTTAATGATGACTCTTCAGATCTCTCCAGTCAGTGTAATTTCACTGACTGAATGGACTTTAGTGTTGTGTGTCTGTTGGTCATTGTATTTACTGGTGTCTGTTGTTTTCTGCCGGCAGGGTGACTGACTATTTCAGTTCCCTCTGAAGAGATTAATGAAGTGTAACTAATTGAATCTATAGTCGAAGTTCCTTTGTCTCCTTGAGCTAATCTCTTTCTCCTTCTCAGTCATTCTATTTTTCACTCTCCTAGCCCTCTCTCTCCCACAGGATGCTCATTTATTCATCGACTAGTCTTCAAGTGCCCAAAACAAGTTTTCAAGGAAGTGAAAAATGGTTGGCCATCTTATTAAGAGAGTTCTTTGTCTGTTCCCAGGAGGAGTTCAACTAGACTCTATAATAGTGGCACGATCTGCTGTGTTTTACAAATGCTATTTGTCATTAAATTCTTGGATCCAGATATGTTGGCCACAAAGATAGATTTTAGGAAAAACATATCAAATAACCAAGTAAATATCCTTTTAATTTATACATTCGTAAGTCCGGGTTCATTTGGTTACATTTGGACGGTTAAATTAACACTGAGGATTTTACTGTGTGGACCAAAAAAAGTGACTCATTCTGATAATGTGTTGACCTTAATTTGAATTTGTGCAACTCTCCTTGAGATCAGGCTGAGTCAGGGTACAACAATGACCGTGGTAAGACATGGTCTGTCAGGATACCGCAGTGTGTCATGCCCTAATCCTCTCCAGTAGACAGCTCCTTAATGCTCCACTACCCCTCTGAACATGCAAATGATGACCGCTGACCCTACCTTGATCACAGTCACCGTGTTTGTGTTTGATTGGATGTTGAAATGCGTGCGTACGTGCGCGCGTACGTGCGCGCGTGTACAGTACAGTACACCACGACCATTGACCCATTGATTCTCTAGTTCTATTTAGTTGTACATGTAATAATGTGCATGTAATATTGGTGAAGTTTAACTATCAATCGTTTAACTGAGAACTCCACAGAACCCCATCAAGGACCCCTGGGGGTCCCCAGAACCCATGTTGAGAATAACTGCACATCTCCCACATAGAAAAAGGTCCAGTATGTAATGAACACCGTTATTTGTTTTTCCCTTTAGGATTAGAATCACAGGAAAGACTTACTGCATGTTATGCACTTTCAACTCTCAGCAGCCACTTTTAAATAAAAGCTATAAATGTGCAGCATACAGTAACTGCATTCAGTAACTGCATTGCAAATGCATTCTAAATGCATTTCCCTTGACTTATGGCACTTAACCGCATCGTAGGTAACACTTCTTTAGCACTGAATTTTGACATTTTGTTGAGCATGACATTTTACTTTTCATACATATGTATGCTGAATACCAATCAGCTCAATGCAAGTATAAAGAACTTTTATTTTTCATTTTTTAAGCACTAGTCCTTGGGCTGGCCTGGGGCCTTGGGCTTGCCTGCCAACCAATTTGATGTAGTTTGATTGTGTTGATAGATTGACAGTTTGGTGATAGAATGAAACTGTGAAAATGAAATATGTATGGCTCTCTGCATCTTGGATAGTCTTTTTGATAGGACTATCAAAAAGAGTAAATCAAAGATGAGTGGTTTTCAGCAGAGAAAAATATATAAATTATTCTCATTTGTTGCAAACACCATTACAGTGTGACTGTATTGTTTAGTTCACTATTGCAAGGCTAAATTTAGTTTCTGAAGCTGGTGTCCATAAGCATCCATAAGTATTGTGAAAAATATAACAATTGAACCATTATTAATTTGAAATTCAGTTTGCAGCAGAAATGCTGCCTCTCCTCATCTCAGAACCTCAAGTCCTGCCTGTCACATTGCTGACCGTGCATATTTCTAAATAGAGTCCTGAAGTAGGTGAGTCCTTGGGGGGTGAGTCCTGGGGGGTCCTTGGGGGGGTACCAGAGGGTCCCCAGAAAAAATGTTAATATAGCGTCACAATCATTTTAACCACTTTAACCATATTTTATACTTTGGCTATTCAAAAATAGCAGATAAGCTGCTGCTCATAGTGTGCAAATCTTTGAATATATATACATATATATATATATACATATATATATATATATATATATATACAAGACAAAACACTGAGAATGTCGTTAAATGCAAACAACTCTTTAGTGCATTTAGTGACTTTCAGAAGACTGAGCTCCATGTGGGAAAACAGTATAAGCAAAATAATGTATGTACACAAAAGCTACAACACCACTATTCAAAAAGTTATTATTCATGCACAACCATTCCGTTAATGATTAATTAATCAATAGATATTAAAAAACAAACAGCATTTTATGCAGATCGCAAAACCAATGCATTATAGCCTATACAATGAATTGCTTACAAAATCACATTCATATAATATGAAATAGCTACCATGACAGGGCTTTATGAGACAAAACATCATTAGTGGCTCTTCGTTATAATACCCTCATGTGGCACCATCAACTGGATATCCAAAGTAATGCACAACATCACAATAATACTGCTGTTTAACAATGTGGTATGTTCTAGGGCTGCAACTGTTGATTATTTTCGTAGCAATACACTGGTGTCCTGCAAAAATTGCCAAAATAGCGTATCTACAAGCATCGTGACACATTGTGAGCTTGTAGATCTGCTTTTTTCGCTAGTTTTGATACATTGATACTTTTCATAATTTTTTTATACAATTATATAAAACAAATGTATAATTTTGTAATCGAATAAATCTATTAGTTTGATTAATTGTTGCACCCCTAGTTTTCTCTAATTTGAGTAAATCAGAATCAGAATGTAAGCAGAATGCAAAGTACTGTCCATGAGTAGCCTATGAGATTCTTGATGTTTTTGCTTAACGCAGCCATATTATAGCCCAGATGGAAAATGGCAGAAGGTTGGAATTGAGGCTAAGGAGGCACTCATAACTAAAAGGCCACAGGTTGAATCCCTGCAACGTGTGCTGTCAACGTGTCCTTGTGCAAAACACTGAACTCCCCTCGGCCCACTCTCTCATTGTAAGTATGTATGAAGGCAGGAGCTATGCTTACAGTGTACAATATTAAATGTCACACGCCATGACCTTGAGATGTCCAGACTGTAGTATACAGAAACACCGCTCATGGTGAAGCAGGAGGTAATTCTATTAGCATGAAAATATGAAGGCTAATCCATGCTTTTGCGAACAAATGCCCAATTTTCAACTGAAGAAAGGTGTCATTATGCAAGCGACTGAAGACATTACAGTGAACACTGATTATTTTCCATTATGCAGCACAACTGCTTGTGTGTGTGTGTGTGTGTGTGTGTGTGTGTGTGTGTGTGTGTGTGCGTGCGTGCGTGCGTGCGTGCGTGCGTGCGTGCGTGCGTGCGCGTGCGTACGTGTGTCTCTACAATACTCCCAAGTCTCTCTCTCTCCCTGTCGTTTCTGTCCTTTACGTACTCCCTCTTTTTCCTCCTTGGACCATCCATTCCATGTCTCCTTACCTCCTCTCCTATGTGTCTGGGAAATGGAATCCTTCCCTCAGGTCTCAGGGTAATTAGTGTTGGTCTTGTGACTATTGCTCTGGAGCTCAGGCCTGTAGGGACCTTATTAACAACACTTGCACAGCAGCAATGCACTTGAGCCCTGTCATTCCTATTAGGGACAATCTCTCAAAATATTTGTTTTTTTTATATCCTTTTTTTGCCCCCACCCCAAAATAGCGCACAACGCGTCACAATACGACACATTGTGAGCTTATAGATCTGTTATTTTTTGCTAGGGCTTATAAGTGATACATATTAGAGCACGATGGCTACCATGTCAATAATGGACTGGTCAATTAGGTATTTAGTCGTTTCATTCCTTCTCATGCTCAGTCTCTTCTCCATAGTTCCTATGCTCTTTCCCTTCTCCCCCTGTCCCTGTCCCTTCCCCCTCCTACCTCTCTTCCTCTCTTCCGGCTCCTTCCCTTTCAAATCTCCCCCTTCTTCCCCTCTACCTCTGTCCATCGTCCCTTCCCTGCTCTCCTCTCTTCGTGTCAGCATGCCTCCTCTTGGTCCCTGCAGACAGCAGAGCAGCTCCCTGTGGACTCAGTTGTGTCTACAGAGCTTTCCTAATGAGGGAGTAAATGGCTTTGCAGCTCTGATTCCACTGTGACCGTGGTTATACCACGGAGAACCCTGTATCGATTTAGCCGCTGTGTGTGTGTGTGTGTGTGTGTGTGTGTGTGTGTGTGTGTGTGTGTGTGTGTGTGTGTGTGTGTGTGTGAGCAGGTGAGAAAGGCAATTTCCTGGACAGGGCTTGTGCTGATGCAATGCTTTTCAACAGCTTGCTGTGAGCAGGATATTGTCAAGATTTGTAATGTTACGGTTGGGAGTGTGTGCGTGCGTGCGTGCGTGCGTGCGTGTGTGCGTGTGTGTGTGTGTGTGTGTGTGTGTGTGTGTGTGTGCATGCGCGCGGCTTATGTAAAAATATGTACCGCAGCTAAATGGTCTGCTGATGATCAGACGACTGGTCAAGGTCACTTAATGTTCCATTAGTGCGTGCACACTGTGTGCACGCACACATACAGCACAGACATAAACACACACGCACGGTAAAATCCTCTACGTTGATTTAAATCTGAGAGTGTACCCGTGGGGTCCATTTGGGTCAATTCTTACACACTCTGAGTTAAATTAGTACTGAGGCCTTTACTGTGCACTCTCTTCAGATGGGACAACCCAAGGGCATTCCAGAGGATAGCAGCATGTGGCGGCTGATGCAGCAGAAACTCTATCTATGTATGCATGAACATATGCAAGGACATAGCAGTTTCCTGGCCTCAGCTTGACACAGACAGGGAAGCCACGGCAACTGCTCAGCCAAGTCATCTCCAAAATGGTGACTTTGGCAGCTGGTTGCCTGTCCCTGGTGGTGAGGGGAGCACTTTGACAAGTTAAGGAACATAAGGAGGGATAGAGGGAGGAGGGATGGGGGTAAGGTACAGAGGGACAAGTAGAAAAACACAAGCATGACTGCAATGGTTCTCAAACGTTTTCATGTCAAGAACCCCCAAATTGATATGTAGGCTGCGGACCCTCATCAAAAAGAAATTATGCTCCCCCATGACCCCCATGTGTTGTTAAAATGTTACTCAGACTCTTTCCCAGCAATGCCCTGCAAAGCCCTCTTATAATGCAGATGTTAAAATCTTAAGATGTTCCACATTTTCACAGTTTTTCACGATTTTAAACAAATAGGAGATCTACAAGCTCACCACGCATTGCATCCCTACGCATGAGCTGTTGATCGGCTATCTTCAAATAGCCGATATAGAGTTGAAATGGATAAACATTTTTACATTTTGATGCTACTGTATATTAGTTAATTTTGCTGGGGACCTCCTGGAACCCCCCCCCCCCCCCAAGGACCACTGCACTGACAGCAGTCATGCCTATATGGACGGAAAGGCAGAGATACACAGACAAGAGTACAGATCAATGTGATGCGCTGTGAGCTGGTAGATTTTTTACATGAGACCGTCATGCAACAAAGAAATCAGGTCGTAGACAGACTGACAGACATCCTACTACTATAACTGAGTCCGCTGTTTGTGTGTTTCTGTGTGTGTTCGAGTTTAGACTGCAAACCAGTAGTCTAATTGCTTCCAAATTTGCCACAAATATTGCTCAGGGCTTTTTCTTTTTTTTTTACAGCGTGGCTCTGTAGATGAGCCATCTAGGAGAGGGTATGACTGTGAGTTCTGTTTGTTTGTCCAGGGCTAATCTCACAAACAGTTGGAATGATCAGCACCACATTTCTTGTGCAGGCTGCCAAATGTATTTATCTTTTTAAAGGGTGTGCATTTAAATAGAATTTCACAATGGAAGCGAATAGTGGTCAAATTGGGTTGAAACCTTGCCCAAATATGGAGTCATATATACATCATCTGCCACATGAAGTATGAAATCCACATGGGCACCACGCCATTATTAGACCCCATCTTGTTCCCTTTCAGTAGGGATATTTGGCCCTTCTGGCCTTTTTAGCTTTTTTTTTTTAATCTGTTATTTTCATGACCGGCTCATGGCCGGCTGACTTTTCCTATCTGTTGTTGTGTTTTAATAGCTAGATATTGTACCAGGGCAGCTGAGATGTACCTCGCGGGGAGCAGATAAAGGTCTGTCTATATAATTTGCGCACTTTGCATGAAGCAGTTTGTATGGCATACATGTGGGCCATATGCCAGCATCTGCTCTAGGGAGTTTCTGTCGAGTTCTTGTCTGAAACACAACAGATAAGGACACAGCGACGACCAGGCACTAGCTACTTACACTACTGTCTCATCGTTTTCTTTTGAGGGGCTTGTGCATAGCACTTGTGTGCTGCTGTAGTAGGCCATTTCCAACTGGAGATTAATGTAAATGATGCATCGATGCATTACACTCAAATTGATGCATTATGTAATGTTATCGATTATGCTGATAAACTTGACCTTGACCTTGATGTGTCGTTCCAGCGCTTTTGTCCGAAACGTTAATGGACTGTTTATTCAAAGTATACAAGTTATATGCATGGAAAGAAGTAGCTGTGAGTGTGACTTTGTAATTATAGCAGGATTATGATGTGTTTCCCTTTTCTTTTGTGCAGCAGAGCAGTCTTCTGTGTCAAACGGTTGGATTCAATTCAAACAATGACTTCTCTGCCCTAATGGTTCCTCTCGGTAGGTGGTGATCGCTCGTGAAGGCTCACTTAATACCTGTCCGAAGTCCGGCTTAGCCGTGACGTAGTGCTCTGATCTTATCTTGTCTGGCAGAACCAGGTCTCCTGGTCTTTTTTTTAACCAAATTCTTTATGCCTACACCGGCCGACAGTTGTGGCCATGTTTTCAGGATTCCACTCTGGTGAGATGCAGTCCAACAAACAACGTACAGTATCAATGTAGAGTGAAATGGTTGAGGGGGGGTGATGATGATGATGACGAGATCACATTTTCCTATGGTCGTTGCCATACACGCTCTCATCATTGCAAGCGATGTAGAGGAAAAAGTCCTCTTCGTGGTGTTCCTGGTACAACTGTCCCATGGAAGCAGAGGTGGGTGGAATGACGTTGTTTACAAAGAAGAAGAGGGCATCCTCATCACGCAAGTGAATTCTTTTCCGGATGTGAAAGTAAAACTGGCCAACTGTCAGGTCAGATCCGACAAGGTATCTGTTCTTGTCCAGATCTATTCTTGCTCCGGGGGCTTTCTCCACAATTACTGGCAACCTATCTGGATGCTTCATCCTTATTGCCTTGGCCACGGACTTCCTTTTTTCAAAGGGGTGCTTCTCTTTGTATTGAAACTTCATTGTTACTGTCAGTTGTGATTTGGATATACTGAATAAACACTATTGCTAAATGTTAGCCGTAGCTGTCTTACTCGTCATTGGCTGTTGTCCATATTTATGCTGAGCATCTTATATGCTGATGTCAAAACTGTGATGATCAGCCATGTCCAAATATGGACCTCCATATCCAGTCCGGACTTGTTTATGCAGTACATGCAACATGAGAAGGGAAAAAGTAGCTAACCCAAAAATGGGTATAAATCCCAAAACCCTCCTTAATTGGTACATCACAGCTGCATGCTGTACTGACATCATAGACTTGACTCAAAGGGTTCTGACAATAGGTACCGTAATAATACTGACGTCATAGATCAGTGGTTCCCAGCCTGAGGTCCAGGCCAAGTAGTCCAAAATATTACTTGATGTGATATCAGTCCAACTTGTCATACAGAAAATATTTTTCAATATGTTTAAAAAATAGCAAAAATGGCAGATCTACAAGCTTGTAAAAATGTGTGTGTGTGTGCATACGTGCACACACGTGTGGGCTTTTTTCAGATGTAAGAAGGGAGGCTCCAAGGATGACTGATAGATGACTGATATCACCTCTGCATGCTGATGTACTGAAGTCATAGAGTGGCCTCGGAATACTCCGACAACGGTTAGTATTGACGTCATAGATGAACTGGGGGATGCTGTAATTTCCATGTTATCCTGCTTTCTTTATAGCAGCACACTGAACGTCATCTCTTTGTGTGTGAGAAGGTCTTTGGAACATTACAAAGTGATCGGTCTGTGAAGTGAATAATCAAATCTCGGCTCGTGTGAGGGAGCACATGAGTAGCTACCAAGGTGGATTATTTCTTTTCAATTACACACAGATATGAAGAAAATGTCCCAGACTCTTGCCCTGCAATGCCCTCTTATAATGCAGATCACATCTCACCATTGTACCGCTCTATCAATAAAGTTCTAACCTAAAACGGTAGCATAATGTGAATATCTGAGATGAATACAAATTAGGATCAACCTTACGATCCTAATACAAATTAGGATTAAAAAAACGTGGTTATCGTGTGTGTGTGTGTGTGTGTGTGTGTGTGTGTGTGTGTGTGTGTGTGTGTGTGTGTGTGTGTGTGTGTGTGTGTGTGTGTGTGTGTGTGTGTGTGTGTGTGTGTGTGTGTGTGTGTGTGTGTGTGTGTGTGTGTGTGTGTGTGTGTGTGTGTGTGTGTGTGTGTGTGTGTGTGTGTGTGTGTGTGTGTGTGTGTGTGTGTGTGTGTGTGTGTGTGTGTGTGTGGGGGTGTGTGTGTGTGTGTGTGTGTGTGTGTGTGTGTGTGTGTGTGTGTGTGTGTGTGTGTGTGTGTGTGTGTGTGTGTGTGTGTGTGTGTGTGTGTGTGTGTGTGTGTTAACTTATATATATGTATGTTGCACATGAAATAAATATCATGCCTTACTGTGGTTTTGTCATTTGTGTGTGTTTAATAGACTGACAGACAGAATGGCAATTAGACAGACAGACAGTCATGCAGCAAGTGTACATTGCTTGTGTGCCATTTCTGCGCGTGGGTGTGAGTCTGCGCACGTACTCTGAGGAATTGTATGTTAAAGTTAGAGAGCAGAGAGTCAAGACAGTATCTACAAGAGTGTCAAGGCTGTGAGTCTATATGCACAGTAAGCAGCAGAGAGGAGGAAGATAGGGATGATTTAGAATGATGGAGGTCGAGGAACAAGGGCATGCAAGTTGGTGGCAGAAAGCGGAGAGCGATGAGAGTATAGGCGTGAGGCGCGGAGGAGGGTTGGATGAAGCGAGGAGGAGCAGAAGTGCAACCAAGCAAAAAAAAGAAATCCACGGGTGATTTAGAATCTTAAAAAAGGAAAGGAGGGGAGTCAAGTTATGAGGGACTGAATGAGAGATAGGTGGGTGTAATGCTTAATTTATACTACTATTTTCAGCGAGCAGCACGTTGCATGACTAAATATAAATCAGGCTTAAAGTGCGTGTTCCTCACATGTCTAATTTTATAGCTTTTATATCCCTATACCACCTGAGATGAAAATGGACTGGAAGGCTATACTGAGAGAACACATCTACCGTGTGTGTAGCTGCTGTGTGCATCAGTTATCCTATCTGCAATCTGCCTCTTTAGTGTGGCTTGATGCCAGCACTTCATTAGGATTCATTATGGATACCGATGGCAAATGAAACTTTAAGCCACAGGGATTTGGTTCTCAAAGTACAGTAGGACCTTGAGGAAGAGGTGAATGCCCAGCTGTTGCCTTGAAGCACTCATCTTCCTGTGTCTTGCTTTTTCTCAAAGTCAGAATTATAATCATACACAACATTACTAGCAAGCGGTTAACATGTCTGAAAATCACAAGTTATGTAAGCGCTATATTGGATCACTCCAATATGATATATCCCTCCGCGGCGGCGGAGGCATCCGAGGTAGACTAACAGATTACTCCATATAAGGGGGTGTACTGTGGCCGGAGGCGCCACTATGCGCCTGCCCAAATACCTACGCGGCACACCCTTCTTCCTCTTCCTTTCGTCTGCGCGGGCATGATGAAGGTGGACTCTGGAACTCGGCAAATAATTTTCGCTTGGTAAATTCATGTGCAGAAGTATATTCATGGCTTGGCGGGGCTAGCCCCTCCATTTGAGTGCTTCTGTTGTCGACTCCGCTCGATTCTGGCTTCGCGCCGTCTCGTTTAGGAGTTTGTAATTTATTTGCGGGTTACCCGTATA